>NW_025357593.1:0-7182 GCF_016433145.1 Gracilinanus agilis
CTCTCATTGAGATATTTCATGTTTCCTTCTATTTTTTCAGTCTTTTGGCTTTGTTTTATTTGTTCTTGTTTTCTTGAGAGATCATTAGTTTCTACTTGCTCAATTCTAGCCTTTAGGGATTGATTTTCGGCTATAATCTTTCGGTTTTCGGCCATAATCTTCTGGTTTTCGGCCATAATCTTCTGGTAATCCTTTTCAATCTGGTCATTTCTGGTGTTCAATTTCTGAGCCTCACTTTCCAATTACATGATTCTACCTTTTAAACAGTTATTTTCTTGCCAGATCTCTTCCATTTTCCTCAAAATCTCCGTTTTGAACTCTTCCATAGCTTGTGAGGAGTTTTCCTTATTTGAGGGGGGTCTGGATGCTTGTTTGTTCTCCTCCTCTGTTTGCTTGGTTGTCTGGATTTTCTCTGTGTAAAAGCTGTCGAGTGTTAAAGACTTCTTTTTCTTGTTATTCTTTCTCTTCTGAACTTCCTGAGACTGAGTAGCCATCATTAGCCCAGCAGCTTCTCAGATTTATCCTCACGCTCAGTGTCTGTCCGCGATCTATTGGCTCCTGAGTTCTGAGTTCTGGTTTTTTCCAAGGTCAAGCCCCCTGGTGGACCCCCTTGCTTGATCCTCTGCCGGAGGTTTCTTTACAAGTCTCAGGGCGCTGCTTCCACAGTCATATACCCGTCCACACTGGTTCCCCACTTAGGCTTTAGTTCCTGGCTGTGTCTGCCTCCACCCACGCCTCTGCAGTGCCTGTGCTCTGCTCAGACTGCGCTCTGCGCCCTGCGTCCTGCTCCCGAGTTCAGATTTCGCCTGCGTTTTTTGGCTTAATGGGGTCCTAAGTCTTGCTGCTCTCAGAAACAGGCCCCGGAGCTGCCAATGACTCGATGGGTGCCCCAAACTTGCTCTATTTCTTTTTAGCTGGCCTCAGTGCTACAGGTGTTGTGTGTGGAGGGGTTGGGGGTGGGGTGGTTGCTCAGCCCGCGATTTCATGAGGGCTGTTTCACCCCTTTATAGCATGGAAATGCCTCGATTCCATGTACCTTCCACTCTGTGCCCTGTTGTGGGGTTCCTCCGTTCGTCTGGACTTGTTTTTATGTCCCCTTGAGGAGTTTTGTGTGTTTTGGTCAGGAGAGGTTAAGAGCTGCTTCTTACTCTGCCGGCATCTTAACCCGGAAAACAAGTAGGAATCTCTTTTGCTGGATCCCTATCCAAGTCAAACCCATTAACTGTAGGTGTCCCAGGAAGAGACTGGTGTCCTGAAACCTAGAGAGGAAAGAGTAGCAAGAGAAGATGATAAATGATGTCAAAGGCTACAGAAAAAACAAAAAGAATGAGGACTGAGAAAAGGCTGTTGCAATTGGCAATTTGGAGATCACTAATAACTTTGGAGAAAGCAGTTTTAGTGGACATTAAAAAGTTAAAAAGAGAGTGAGAAGAGATGACATAAATCACCTGTTGTAGATGGCCTTCTCAAGAAGTTTGACCACAAAGAGCAAAAGAGATATAGGATGATAGTTAGCAGGAATGTAAAGGCCAAGTGAAGATGAGAGAGATGTGACTCTATTTGTAGGCAGTGGTGCAGGAGCCAGTAGATGGAAGGTAAGTGACAGAGAGAGAGGATCACAGAGGGGGCAATTTACTGGAGGAAATGGGATCACTTGAGTGGGTAAAGGTTCTTGTTGGTGAGGAGTAAGGCTACTTCATTGTATGAGAAAGGGGTGAAGGAGGAAATAGTGGCAAAAGCTTTCTGAATGATATAAGATGAAAAAAGGAGAAGAGAGAACTCTTGAAGAAAAGTTTCAATTTTTTCTGTAAGAGACAAAATTCTCAACTGAGTGGGTGGGAGGAGTGGGAGCATAGGAAATTTGAGGAGCCATGAAAAGGTTTGAAAGAACTGCATTGGAGAGTAGGATAATGAATTGATAAGGGAGGATAAGAAGGATTAGCAGCAATGAGGGTCCACTTTAGGTTAAAATAAATTTGTAGTGGATCCAGTCAGAATGGTTAGATGATCTTTTCCCACCTAAGTAGGAACAAAGTCAGAAGATGATAAGAATGATCTAAGGCCAATGATTAGCAGAGTATGATTGGCAATATGAAGAGAGAACAGACACTCAAAAGAAGAAAATATAGAGGTGGATTATTTTACATGGGGTCAAGATGAAAAATGGTAAAGAAGGACTACTGCAGGAGTAATGGCCTGGGAGAAAAATGAAGGGTCAAGGAACTGGGAATCATTGTGTGGACATAGAGTAGGGTTTGGTACAGGAAGGCAGAGGAAGAGGTGGAAAACAATAGATAATAGTAAGATAAAGGAATGGAAACAACTGGTTGGTCTGCATCAGCTTACCTGTTTCTTGCCCTTTCTTTGCAATCTAATGTGGTTAAATGAATAAGCAGTTAAATGAAAAGAAAATGCATTATTTTGTGTTCTTCTAAAAGAGGAATTTCAACAATAATGTCTGGGTGAAGTTAAGTATTGTTGGAGCAATTGAGGTTTTTTGTTGTATTTTATAGATATGAAGTCTATCTACCTCTGTGATCAGTGTGTCCAGGATTCAATGTGTACCAAGGTAGAAAACAGAATTAATGTAGTAATGAACAATAGTTAAAGCAGGAAAAAAAGCTCTTGAACACTGAGATGGTGTTTGTAGTTGATAGCAAGATCAAGGAAAGATATCACCATCTTTGTGTGTAGGGATGGAGGAGTAGGCCATGGGAGGTGAATTGATTGAGGAACTGAGTAATAAAAGTGTTTGGAGGAAAGTCAATATGGATGTCAAAATCTCTAGTAGGAAGGCAGAAATTGAGGAAGAGAAGAAAATTGTGAATATGCTGACCTCATTGAGGCAGGAAATAGAGTGACCTGGGGGTCTGTAGATAACAGCTACTAGGATTTTGATTAAGCATAAGATATACATTGTCTTTGATGTACCTTTATTTACTTTATGAGCACCTGACTACTCAGCTATTGCATAAGACTAGACCAGCAATCCCTCTACTAACATGGATAATAAAAACAAAATGAACTTGAGTTTTAAAAAATTCTATTACAGACACAACTGGGTGCTGAACACATGGTTAGTGGATGAAGAAGTTAATATATATTCCCACGACAGTTTTGTTCATGTTGCATGCTTTCAGTCTGTTCACATTATAAACCTACAACCCAGAGTGTGTGTGTATAATTAATGGCCCTTAAAACTCAAGTGGCTTCATGGATTGTTTTGAATACAAATAGGGGTAAGTACACCTTGCACTAGCTGTAGGTGAGAGTCTGTCTATAATTCTCCCAAATACCTTAGTTGGAATTTTTAGTCATTTTGGATAGAATGGTTGAATAGTATTTGTTTCCTTTTCTTATATCCGCCAATAGTTGTGTTTGCTTAAGCACCAGAAAAAGTTGTAGTATTTTTTTGAGTGAATGAGGGAGTTACATGGTATTTTTACATGTGGTATACTGAAGGAATAGAGCAGGAGGTGGGTAAAGTATCAGAATTTTTCATGGGACTTTGAAATAGCCCATCCAGTAGCTGATGTAGCCAAGATAAACAGTCTGCATGGAAACCCCCAAGGTATATTTTGAATATGAATTTGCTGTCCAATATGAATGTAAGCCAAGCCTCCTTGCAGGTCTTTGCTCTGAAATAGTATGAAAAAAAAATTCAGTGGAATGGTGTGGTATTATGAAGGGTGATCAAGACTTGGATTTGAGAGAAAATATCCACTGGAAACTAAAAGTACAGTTAATGACTTAAGGAAGCCTTAAATGAGGGTGAGGAGTCATCATCAGCTTTTTTTTTTTTTTTTTTTGTTCCCCTTTTGGTCAGTACCTGTGATTTTATTGCTCTAGAACTCCCAGTGAATAAACTTGCTCTAACAATATACTTAACTAACTATTCTGTAATTTATTGTTTTAGAGAGTTGTCTAAGGCACTTAATAGCAATTGACTTACCCAGGATCACACAGCCAGCCAGTATGTGACAGAAGTAAGTCTGTAATTCAGGTCATCCTGACTCCCAAGCTAGCTCCTTAGCCAGTAGACCATTCTGTCTGTTTATCTGTCTGTGTGTCTCTCTGGACTATAGCCACCTTTGATAAAGAAAAAAAAAACTTTCCCCCCCTTTTTAGGTAGGCAACAAATCATCATTTGTTCAAAAGGTAAAAACAGGTTCTAATTTTAAGTATATTTGCATTTTTATTTTGAACCATTCTATTCTGATTTCTCCCAAGGATACCTTTGTCTTGGCCACATGGTGAATTTATTACCATGAAGATTACAAATAATTGGAATTGAATAGAAAATCAAGATATACAATCTGTACGTTGGCTTCTCTGGTTTACTATTAAGAGGCTTTACTAATGCAGTATTAAATTTATGGCATCATTAAAAAAGGGGTTTAAAGAATTTTGCCTGATTAGATAATAACACCTGCTGAAATCACATCTTTGCTTCTCATGTTTAGTATTTTAATAATAATAAAGCAGGATTAAAACACAGTTGGTAGAGCATTCCAATTCAATCATGCAGGGATGATGCAGAAATCCTTTAGACTACAAAGACATGAGGGTCAGACCTGATATGCATACATATAGGTTGTCTTTGACATAAATGGTGAAAACATAGCAAGTACTTTGGTCTTCTAGATGGGAAAACTTGAAAAAAACATCATATTCTCATTTCTTAATGGCATATTAAATTGACAAACTAAAACGAGTCAAAAATAAATGGACAACTGAAAGACTTCTATTGCCAATTTAATGTGGTTCTGTTTTCTTTTACCTTTAACTAGGCATGTTTTATTCGTTGATAAAGTATGTGCAAGTTCATATTGCAATAAGTACCTCGAATTTGGCCTTTCCAGAGTCCTCTGTGTTTACATTAGCAGATGTGATGCCACCTCCCCTTGGGTTCTTAAAGTTTTATTGATGTTCTCATTGTCAGGGGCAATCAGTTTTGAAAAGGAGGGGGAAAAGTATAATAAAAAGATGGGCTCCTCAAGGTAATGGCTTCCAGATGGGGCTGTTGTAGCTCACAGATCAGCTTTGTGGCTCTCTCACCTTGAACATCCTTTCCCAGATGCTTTATTTAGTGCATTGTTGCTTTTTTTTTTCAGTGATGCCTCCCTCCTTAATATGATTAGTAGGAAGGTACAGGGGAGTGGTGATGGCATTCAGTTCAAAGTAATTGAGGCTCAGTTGTGACAAATATAATTGTTTTCATCTGAAAAGGTAACAATTTGATGAAATATAACTAAGTGCCGCACATTTTTCCGTAAGCATGGGAATGCCTATGGAAATTCTTTTAAAAGGTGCAAATAGGGGGCAGCTGGGTATCTCAGTGGATTGAGAGCCAGACCAAGCGACAGGAGGTCCTGTGTTCAAATCTAGCCTCAAACACTTCCTAGCTTTGTGATCCTGGGCAAGTCACTTAACTCCCATTGCACAGCCTTTACCACTCTTCTGCCTTGGAACAAATACACAGTATTAATTCTAAGATGGGAAGTAAGGGATAAAAAAAATAAAAAAGATGCAAATAAAAACTTAACACATCTTAAATTTATGGAAATATTACCAGCTCCTCAGATGCTAAAATTCTACAATTTTTCTTCAGAATGGTAAGAAAAACCATTTACTAAGAGACTCCATTGGTAAGTAAAAGACTGTTGATTTAACACTGGAATGGATCATTGAGTCTATTCCCCTCATATTACAGATGAGAAAAGTGAGACACAGAGAGATTAAGTGACTTGCCTAGGGTTGTTCATCTATTTTCTGAGACAGGATTTGAACATGGGTCTTCCTGATTTTAATTCCTGCATGCTACCCACTACAATATCTAGTTGGCTCAAACAAATGTCAAATGGATACTTCCATGGAGATTATTCATGAGCTTACCTTTGAATGAGGATGAAATACAGCTCAAGAGAAAGATTAATTCTATGAGGCCTCTGAATAGAATAGAAAATTGAACTCTTGGGAACCGGAGGAGATCATATTTATTTTTTGTTTAATATTAGAGAAGATGGTGAGACAAGATGTAAAGAGAAGACAATACATTTTACTACACAGATTTCTTTCAAACACAGAGAAATGAAAGCACTCTACCAAACTCCTTTTATGACACAAATACATTTCTGATATAGAAACAATGAAGGGATAAAATAGAAAAAGAGAACTGTAGTTCATTATTACTAACAAAGTTTGATGTAAAAATCTTAACTAAATGTAGCAAAGAGCTTTTACCATCATATTCAAATAATAATTTATTATCACTGAGTGCTTTTATGTTAGGAATGCAAAAATGAGTCAAAATTAGGACAAATTGGGTTCCGGGTTAAGATGGCGGCAGAGTAAGAAGCAGCTCTTAACCTCTCCTGACCAAAACACACAAAACTCCTCAAGGGGACATAAAAACAAGTCCAGACGAAAGGAGGAACCCCACAACAGGGCACAGAGTGGAAGGTACGTGGAATCGAGGCATTTCCATGTTATAAAGGGGTGAAACAGCTCTCACTAAATCGCGGGCTGAGCAACCACCCCACCCTCACCCCTCCACACACAACACCTGTAGCACTGAGGCCAGCTAAAAAGAAATAGAGCAAGTTTGGGGCACCCATCGAGTCACTGGCAGCTCCGGGGCCTGTTCCTGAGAGCAGCAAGATTTGGGACCCCAAAAAGCCAAAGAACGCACACGAAATCTGAGCGTGGGTTTAGGGCGCAGAGTGCGGGAACAGAGTTCAGGCAGGCTCAGAGCTCAGGCTCTGAGGAGGCGTGGGTGGAGGCAGACGGGTGTACGACTGTGGAAGCAGCGCCCTGAGACTTGTAAAGAAACCTCCGGCAGAGGATCAAGCAAGGGGATCCACCAGGGGGCTTGACCGCGGACAGACCCTGAGAGCAAGGATAAACCTGAGAAGCTGCTGGGCTAACGATGGCTACCCAGTCTCAGGAAGTTCAGAAGAGAAAGATTAACAACAAGAAAAAGAAGTCTTTAACACTCGACAACTTTTACACAGAGAAAATCCAGACACCGAGGAAACAGAGGAGGAGAACAAACAAGCATCCAGACCCTCCTCAAATAAGGGAAACTCCTCACAAGCTATGGAAGAGTTCAAAACTGAGATTTTGAGGAAAATGGAAGAGATCTGGCAAGAAAATAACAGTTTAAAAGGTAGAATCTTGCAA
>NW_025357594.1:0-4605 GCF_016433145.1 Gracilinanus agilis
TATATATACTTTTAAATGGCATCGCCCAAATTCCAATTAACATTTCCTAAGATAATGTTTCTTACTCTTTTTTGTTCCTACAAAGCCTGGGATCACCACCACAAAGCTCTGGCTATATAGGCAAATATCCTTTATTCTATGAGCCATTTTGAGTTCCATTAGATGTTTGTGCCTCCATAATGTCAATATCTGACAAGGAGGTGGCCCCTTTCTCCTAGCCAAAATTTCTTCATAGCTCAGATGAACACTCACATACCTCAGAGTGAAGGTGGTTAACTCTGAGATTCTAAGCTCATTTCTGAGTTTGCTGTTGTGGCTTGTTTAAACCTTCCAAAGCTTTCATTTGAGCTCCAAGTATTTCAGGCTCTGAGCCTTCCCTTGGGTATATCACTATTTGTTGTTACTAGCAACAACTTTGACACTAGAATATTTGGGTGAGTATTGTAGGAAAGGAAGGTAAAGAATGTTGTTGGGCTGCACAAAAAAACATAGGGAACTATAGCAGTGCTGGTTGTATGGTAACATTTAAGGAGAGATTTTGATTCTTTCAGTGTATTTTGGTTTACACATATGGAAGCCAGACCTTTGGAAGAGATTAATTTTTTAGTGTTTTAAATCCTGTTATATTCTACTTTAATCCTTTCCCCCTAAGTCATTTCCCTTGACATACAGTTTCATATATTTACGCAAAGGAAACCATAAACTCATTCTTTGTCCTCTCTAAAGGAAAAAAGAAAAAGTCACATCTAGGCACAACAAAGGAGATAAATAATGCTGTCACTATTGACAACAGGGGTCCCTTCTAAATCTAAACTTCTGTGATTGTATTACAGTTATAATCATGAAGCTAAATCTAATATATTTAGATCCAGTTCTGACATCTCTTCTGAGTTCCATACTTGCATTCCTAATTAACTGCCTACAAAATGCCTCCATCAGCCCTTCAAATTCAATTAAGTTTATTAACCTTCCCTTCTGATTTCACAGTTTCTGTATCTACCACTACCATTCTCTCAGGTTCCCATGTTCAACAACTTAAGGATCCCTTTGATCTTTTATCACCTCTCATAGAGATAAGGACTATATTTTAGTTGATATAGGAACTTTCCTGGTAACAAAACTCGCTCTACCACCAATGCCCAAGTCCATACCTATTCCACAGGTTAAAATTCTAGAAAGATTATTATTATTATTATTATTTTCCCCTTTACAAGTACTATCATTACCTGAGAGGTAGTGCCATTATTACTAAATTGAGGAAACTGAGGCAAAGAAAACTTGAGCAGAGTCACACAGTCTGTGGCTGGATTAAATTCAGGTTTTCTTGATCCCAGACTCAGAACTCTATCTATTGCACCATTTAGCTGCCTCTTGTTGCTTAGAGCAGAAGTATCAAACAGGCATTTTGGCCTGTTACCTTCTGGAGCTCTGTAACTAAATTAAAAAGTAATTGGTAAATATCTAATGAATAAGCAAAAATACAACATAACATAGATTTAATATGTGTTACTATATTATGTAGTTTTCTAAGTCAATATACAGCCAACAAGGATCCTGTATACACAGACTTATTTCTATTTAAGTTAGACCTAGAGCACTGAGAGAGCCTAAATGACTTTTCCAGGATTATACAGCAAATATGTGACAGCAGCAGGACTTGAACTCAGGTCCTTCTGGCTCCAAAGTCATTTCTTTTCCTCTAGCACACTGCTTCTCATTACTACTAATATCCAAACTACTAACAAGTTTTAGGAATCAGGAATTATTATGTACTTGTATGCATAAATGGAATATTCCTTACCCTCAGAAAATTTATATTGTAGGGTAAGAAAATAGCTATGCACATGAGCCAATATAAAATTTATACAAAGTTATTTGTGGGGTGAGCTGGGTGGGGTGGGGAGAGAACACTAATAGCATGGGGGTCAAGTCTTTTCTAAGAGCAGAAGGAAAGCTCTCCAAAATCCATTTTATTGATTCCCTCCTTTTTCACATAACCAGTGTTCCTTGTCTGGAGCTATCAGACAAAATTTCAAGTTTATTGAAGGCAGGGAAAGAAAATAGAAATGAAGTAGATGATGAATTTGTACAGTACAGAGCAGAGGTAAAATTCCATCTTCTATAGGAAGCCTTCTAATCCTTCTTAATTCTGGTGCCTTCACTCTTTTATTATTTCCTATTTATGCTGTGTGTGTGGCTTGTCTATACATATCTGTTTATTGCCTCCTTCATTAGATTATGAGCCCTTGAGGGCAGAGAATATATTTTGAGCCCATTTGTATCCCCAGGGCTTAGCACAGTGCCTGGTACAGTTTATTGTCTGTGACTTAAGATTCTACTTCTACTGCTATAGATCCTGAGCTTCCACCAATGTGCTTTCCTTTAATAATCACCTAGTATACTTAACTTTAAGCAAATGTGTTTGCTTAGACAATAGTTAAGAACATATATATTGCTAGAGAGTGGAATTGCTTGTCAGCTCAGGGAGGGATGAGTGAAGAGAAAAGAATATGAATCATAACCATGGGAAAATATTCTAAGTGAATATTAAAAAAAGAACAGTTGATATAAAGCATTCCATCCCAAAGGCTACTGGTCAATCTAATAAAAAAAAAAGGAAAGGAGAAAACCAAATTGACAGTATCAAAGATGAAAAGGGAGACCTCACCTCTAATGAAGGGGAAATTAAGGCAATCATTAAAAACTATTTTGCCCAATTATATGGCAATAAATATAGCAATCTAGGAGATATGGATGAATATTTACAAAAATACAAATTGCCTAGATTAACAGCAGAAGAAATAGAATACCTAAATAATCCCATATCAGAAAAAGAAATTGAACAAGCCATCAAAGAACTCCCTAAGAAAAAATCACCAGGGTCTGATGGATTCACAAGTGAATTCTATCAGACATTCAAAGAGCAACTAATTCCAATACTATACAAATTATTTGATATAATAAGCAAAGAAGGAGTCCTACCAAATTCCTTTTATGACACAAATATGGTACTGATTCCAAAACCAGGTAGATCAAAAACAGAGAAAGAAAACTACTGACCAATCTCCCTAATGAACATGGATGCAAAAATTTTAAATAGAATATTAGCAAAGAGACTCCAGCAAGTGATCAAGAGGATCATCCACCATGATCAGGTGGGATTTATACCAGGAATGCAAGGATGGTTCAACATTAGGAAAACCATCCACATAAATGACCATATCAACAATCTAACAAACAAAAACCACATGATTATATCAATAGATGCTGAAAAAACCTTTGACAAAATATAGCACCCATTCCTATTGAAAACCGTGGAAAGTATAGGAATAGAAGGACCTTTCCTAAAAATAATAAACAGTATATACCTAAAACCATCAACAAGCATCATATGCAATGGGGATAAATTAGAAGCCTTTCCAATAAAATCAGGAGTGAAACAAGGATGCCCATTATCTCCTCTATTATTTAACATTGTACTAGAAACACTAGCAGTAGCAATTAGAGAAGAAAAAGAAATTGAAGGTATCAAAATAGGCAATGAGGAGACTAAGCTATCACTCTTTGCAGATGATATGATGGTCTATCTAAAAAATCCTAGAGAATCAACTAAGAAGCTTGTAGAAATAATTAACAACTTTAGCAAAGTGGCAGGATACAAAATAAATGCAC
This sequence comes from Gracilinanus agilis, assembly GCF_016433145.1. NCBI lineage: Eukaryota > Metazoa > Chordata > Mammalia > Didelphimorphia > Didelphidae > Gracilinanus > Gracilinanus agilis. Next base: position 3,673 of record NW_025357594.1, read on the forward strand.
ATAAATCATCAGCATTTCTATATATTTCCAACACATCACAGCAGCAAGAGGTAGAAAGAGAAATACCATTTAAAATCACCCTAGACAATATAAAATACTTGGGAATCTATCTACCAAAACAAACACAGGAATTATACGAACACAACTACAAAACACTTTCCAAACAATTAAAATTAGATATAAACAATTGGAAAAACATAGATTGTTCATGGGTAGGATGAGCTAACATAATAAAAATGACCATTCTACCCAAATTAATTTACCTATTTAGCACCATACCTATCAAACTACCAAAAAACTTGTTTACTGAATTAGGAAAAACTATAACAAAGTTCATCTGGAATAACAAAAGGTCAAGAATATCAAGGGAAATATTTTTTAAAAATGTGAAGGAAGGGGGCCTAGCAGTACCAGATATTAAACTGTACTATAAAGCAGCGGTCATCAAAATGGTATGGTACTGGCTAAGAGACAGAAGGGAGGATCAGTGGAATAGATTTGGGGTAAGTGACATCAGCAAGACAGTGTATGATAAACCCAAAGAGTCCAACTTTTGGGACAAAAATCCACTATTTGACAAAAACTGCTGGGAAATTTGGAAAACAATATGGAAGAGATTAGATTTAGATCAACATCTCACACCTTACACCAAGATAAATTCAGAATGGATGAATGACTTGAATATGAAGAAAAAAACTATAAATAAGTTAAGTGAACATAGAATAGTTTACTTGTCAGATCTCTGGGAAAGGAAAGATTTTAAAACCAAGCAAGAGTTAGAGAAAATTACAAAATGTAAAATAAATGATTTTGATTATATCAAACTAAAAAGCTTTTGTACAAACAAAAACAATGTAGCCAAAATCAGAAGGGAAACAATAAATTGGGGAAAAATCCTTATAACAAAAAACTCTGACAGGGGTCTAATTACTC
>NW_025357595.1:0-7969 GCF_016433145.1 Gracilinanus agilis
TGAGTCAGAGTTAAGCAGAGTTCCTCTCCTCTCCTATTATCAAGATCTGGTTGTTAGTAAGACTTAGTGTAAGAAGGGGTGAATGATGGAGTGTGGTATGGTAACCCCCTGGATAATGAATAAGTGCCAATACATTCTATAACCACCCCTCCTTAGTAGGGAGACAAAATGGGGGTTTCTAGAAAATGGGGTTCCACCTGAGGGTCATGCCAGGGCTAGGTAGTTAGAGAAAAGAGTTCATTATAAAGGGAAACAAGTGGGACCCCAACAGGTTGTTCATGCCCATAGAAGCCTTCCAGATCCCCAGATGGATCCGGTTTCAAAATGAATGACTGCTTTCCTTCCTCCCATGTTCCACATGTTCTGTCTCCCTCCCAACTAACTCAATTACTTGGGTCTGAATAAACGGCAACTCAAAAGGGTTTATTGAGGAATGAATTAATTAAGGGATGAATGGTGAGGGTGTCAGGGAAAGGGGGGGTAGGTGATTTCCCTAAAAATCGCCTTTTTTCAGTCCTTCACTGGGAAGGGTATTAACAGATATTTTTCTGTATTCCCCAAATCCCAGATTCTGTGTCCCAATCCCCAAGTACTTCTCTTGCCCCTAAAATTGTAGTTAACTAATGAGGGAATGTAGCAAGATAATGTTCAAGGCAGGATTTGTGAGCCCCCAGGGGCCAGCTCCCCACGAGAGTCCAGACCCCCATGGCCAAAGGTGAAGAGACAGTTGTTCAATATTCTACATGATGTTAAGGAATTGATGGAGATCAAGTAGCAGGGTTAGTTTCACTGAAGGTCCCAGGAAAACTTCTCAGATTCACTTTGAGGGTGCTGCAGCTCCAAAATCTACTCTTCCTCCTTGGCTGTCCCCAAAGCTTGTGAGAAATCTGTTGGTACTCTTCCCAGAAGTCTTTGCACTCAGCCCAACTGACATTCTCGGGGTCACTTCTGTGTTTCATGTGTCAGTTCCAAAATGTAGATGTGCTTAAACGATTACAATATCTTGTCTAGCTCACAGTAGAGTACATGAAACTATGCTTGGTAATCATGCAATGCTACCTAAATTTGAATTAAATGCAAACTTTTTATCTAATATTCCTGAATCAAATAATTTACTATTTGCCCACTTTAATGCTTTAATATAATGAAGGAGTGTCATGGAGTTCCCCTATGGTATAAATTCTCCAAAATATAATTTTAAAGTTAGCTCAGGAGAAATATTTGGACAGGAGTATGAACATTTTTTCATTGTGTCACTGTTTTCCTACTATCATTTTTTCATTTTAGTTAAATAAGATGTTATCCTTTAAACCTATGAATAAAGAGATAGTAACATTGGGACAGAGAACTGATGTAAAATGAAATTCAAAACATTGTATTTCTTCATATTCTTGTCATTTTCATTATGCAGATTGAAAAATATGGATTTCCATCTGACCTTGCCCTTTCTCCAAGAGAAAGCATCCAGCTTTATGACACTATGGTACAAGTGTGGGAAGCCTGGCCCAAGGCTCAGGTAAATATATATTGATAGATGTTAGTCTTCCTTACTGCTATTAAAGAGGACACTGAAAGTCAAACTCAGATCCAGTATTATTTATTGTTTTCATGCAGCTACACTACTAAAAGATTTCTTTTTAATGGTCCCCAGTAACTTCTTGTTAAATCAAATACCTTTTTTTCTCAGTCTTCACTATTTGTGATTCTATGATATTTGATACTATGGATCACATTTGCTTGGCATGCTCCTTCATTGGGTTCCTTCCACTCTTTGATAGTGATTCTCTCTCTATTTATGACAGGAAACTTTCTTTGTCTCCCTTGATTTTTCCTTATGTGATGATTTTATTCTCAGCCTGTGATCCTCTGCTTTCCTTCCTCCCTCCCTTCCTTTCTTCCTTCACTCCTTCACTTCTTTCTTCCCTCCTTCTGTCTCTCTGTCTCTCTTCTGCAGAAGCTCTATTAAGAATGGTGGTAATATTCCAAAGCTGGTTGATAACAACAAAGCAAACACATGAATTCCATTTGAAAATCTTTCTATTTTATTTACCTTGGAAAATTGATTTATTCCAATGTATTCATTTGTCACTTTTATGGTTATATATATATCTTCTTCTCTAAGAACTCATTTCAACTTCCTTTAAATTAGGAATCTAAATGGGGTGTTTGGATGCCTCATTTCCAACTTCAATAAATCTAAATCAATAAATCTAAAATAGTTAATCTCCCCTGTACAGTGAACTCTCCCTCTCAAATTCCCTCCCTTTGCCACTTTTTTCAGTTTCTTCACTTGAGAAATTGTGTGCTATTATCCACATGTTCCCTATATTCAGTCAGTTAGTAAGTCTTGATAATGCCTTCCCTGAAATAAGTCTTATATATCCCACTTTCTTCTTTTTTATAACTGTTGTCTTTTTAGTGCAGTCCTTCATCCATTTCCGTCTAGTAAACAATTAAAAGTTACAGAATCATGAATGGCTAGAAAAGGTGAACATGAGTTCATTTACCAAACCCTGAAATACAAGCAGATTTCTTTCAAATTTGAATGAATAAGTTAAGAAAAATTAAAGGCAGTATTCTTCATACGATGAGTCATAAACTTATAAAAGTCACCAATAATGATATTAGAAGAAAATATAAATGGAACTAGAAAAGGTTTAGACAAGTTTATGTTTAACAGAACCATATTTTTAGTCTCAAATTAGACATCCCTTGGAACTGCTAGTGACAAGAAAATACCGGGTTATAATGGGTTTGTCCCAAAATAACTCAAGATAACATTCTTATGCTCACATGATGACAGCAAAAACTTCTATGCTTAAGAGGTCCCTTAAAGATTTCTGTTATCTAAACTTAGCTGAATCATGCCTTCTGGTTGTGAATTCTTTGATTTCTCCTTTACAAATTCCTTAATATAATACAGACTATTTTAGATCTTTTCTTTCTGCAAGTTGCTAACTCAACTCATTTCCCTCTCTCCTTTATTCCTTGCAGATGACCTCATTTCCTACTTATTTTCTTTATCAGTTTACCTCTTCACTTTTTAAACTTCAAAATTTTTCTTTACTTATCTGTCCCTTGCTCCTGTGTTGTGATTTCAGAGTGAGATGGCCCTCCACTAACCTATAGCCAGACCACCCACCTTTACCCTCAGTTGAAAGCAATATCTATTTCCTGCTTGAACTTACTTCATCAGCCCCATCTATTGGTTACTTCTTTTCATGCTACAAACATACTCAGATATCCTGTTACCTTATACTTTGTTTTGGATCTCTTTCTTGGATTTGTAACTGAATTCTTTAAAATGTAAGAATTTGTCTTATTTCCTCTACCATTTTGAAAGTCCCTTGAGGGAAGGGATCTTCGTGTCATTGGCACTGATTATATCACCTTCCATTTTGTAGGTATCTAATAACAGTTAAGTCAATTGAATTATTAAACTTATATTGTTTATGATTCCTATTATTGATATAATTTGCAACACAGCATTTATCACTTAATAGATTGTTCCAATTTTTGTTTCATTTTTTGTTCCATTTTTTTTGTTTCATTCTATATTTGTTTGATCTCCCCAACTATATTTCAATATTCTTAAGATCAGGGACCAGGCATTATATTTATTCTTTTAATCCACTCTGGAATCCAACAGAAGTGAGGACAGTAGAGTCACCCAATAAACACAAAAAATGTTAAGTATAAATGACATGGTTAACACTTTGACAGGTGCTGTGATGAACACAGATGGAATTTGTAATAATTTTTGCCCTCAAAGAGCTTATAGTTTTCTTAGATAAACACATAAAACCAAACACATTTGTTGAAATTTTGGCACCCAAGTTTACACAGTTTAATTTTCATTTGATTGTATTTGTTTCCAAGGAATTGTGTCCTGAAGAATTTATAGACTTTAAAAACAAAATAGTCATTACAAAGATGGATGCTAGAAAATATGAAGCAGCATTAAAAGAAGAAATATCTTATTGGATTAAAAATGGCTATGAAAATAAGGTAAATACATTTTTAATGTTACTTTTTTATAAAGTCTATATGAAAGGAACTAGAAGATCAGTTCAATCACTTTTATAATATAGGGAAAGACAACACTAAAAAAAATCAATCATTCCTGTGATTGAAGAATCTAGCATTGGAACTCTAAAGTAAAAATACTGAATAGGCAATTTGGGAGAGAGGAATAAAGAGGACTCTCCTCCTCTGTCCCAGTGCCACACAGTGCATGTGCCATGGGATATTGACATATTTGCAACAGTTAGGAGATTTTTAAAGGCAAATCATGTTACTGGAAGAGTATGATTGATAACTCCTCTATAGCCTTAGTGTTGCATGAAACACTGAAAGATTAAATGATTTGTTTATCGTTTGTTCTATAGCTAGGATGTATGAACATAAGAACTTGAATTCAGGCAATAGGCACAGTGGAAAGAACACTGTCCCTGGAATAAGAGTATCTGATTTCAAATACTATTGCCGATGCTTACCTATTACATGACCCTGAGGCTTAGTTTGACCAAATGACTTGTGAGATGTCTTTTAGCTTTAGATCTATGGTCCTACAAGGCTCCCTGACTACAAGGTCAGTCCTCTTCCTCTCACCCCACAATGCCTTTTGAAGGTAAACTTTAGGCTACCTTATTAACTATTGATATAACAATGTAGTTTAGTTTGTTATGAAATTTATTGATTTATACTAAGCTATTTTGAGGGAAGAAATAAATGAATTGAAAATTCCCCAAAAGTTATGGTACAGGGGAATGATATTATACATCCATCTTCTACCGCATCCTATTAGAATCTAACAGAGATGGATCCTAGGACCAAAGGATCAGCATCCTACATTTGAGGCTATGACTAATTTTGTTATTCTATTCTACTATAAGTTCATAGGAATCATGATTATAAAGAATCTTAGAGAGCATTAAGTCCAATATGGCATTGGCTTAATTTTAGAATTTAAGAAGGGAGATGCATATGTGAGGTGGCAGAAAGCCACTGACATTTGTACAACTGGGGGGGGGGGATTTTGTGTGTCATTAAAAGCAGTATTCACGAAATTAAATAGACAGGTTTCTATAGAGTGAAGAGGTGTGCTGGTTGGGAGGTTGACCCTGATAACTAGCATCATCCTCCCTATGAGCATTTAACATTAGGGTCATGAACTCTCATGTATAGATTGAACCATTACTATCTGGGGGACTTTTTATTTTGTCAAAGACTTTCTTGGGGTAAAAGTCCAATAATGGAGTCTCTGATTAAAACAATATGGATATTGCACTCAGTTTATTTGTATAATTCCAAACTGCTTTTAAAAGGTTGTACCATTTCATAGATTCATCAATAATGTATTAGTGGCTATATCATCCCACAACACCTTCATCACTGACTAATGCCCTTTTTTTTTGGCCATCTTTGCCAGTTTTCATGGTACAGGGTGAACCATTCAGGTTATTTTCATTTGTTTCTTTCATTAACAGTGATTTGCAATATTCTTTCATGTGGTTGTAAATATTTTGCAATTCTTTCGAGAGCTCTTTTTTTAATATTATTTGACCACTTATTTATTAGGAAATGATCACTAGTTATATGTATGTGTGTATATCAATATCTTGGAGGTCAAACCCCATGAGAGATTTGACTTAAGAATCCTTTCCTTATTAGATAGCTTCCTTTCTTATCCTCTCAATGCTATGCCAAAACTTTTTAGTTTCATATAATCATTTATCTGTTTTATTTATTTATTTTTTTTACAATTTATTTTTTACAATATTTTGTGATTGCCTCTTTCTCTTGTTTGGTTAACAAAGCATTTCCTATGTATTGCTGGGACCATCATGTTATTTATATCTCTTCTAAATTTTTATAGCCTTGTTTTTGATATAAAGGTATATATCCATTTAGAATGTATTTTGAAATATAATGTAAGATGTTTGTCCAAATATAATTTCTATGAGAATACTTTCCATTTTTCTGCAGTTTTTTATCAAGTAAGGGCTTTTTTCCCCTAGCTCATTTATGTTTCCCATTTTATCAAATACTGGGTTACTGAGTTTCATTTCTTTTTCTGTCTCTCTTCTTGTCTGTTCCAATGAAATACATCTGTATTTTTAAACAATCTCAGATTGCTTCAATGACTACTACTTTATAATACAGTTTGAAGTCTAGAAGTGCTATTCTCTGTTCATCCCTAACTCTTTTTATCATTCCCATTGATATTCTAGATGTTTTTGTTTCATATGAACTTATTATCTTATAAAAATCTATAAAGTGTCTCCTTATTAATTTGACTTGTATATCATCAGTAGAATAAATTAACTTTGATAGTATTGCCATTTTTATTATGTTGTTACAGCCTACCCACAAACACATAATATTCTTCTAACTTTTTAAGTTGTTCTTTATTTCTCTACGTGCCATTTTGAAGTTAAGAACATAACACTCCTTTTGTGCATTTAGTAGTTTGATTCCTATATATTTTATGCATTTTTTAGTTATTTGGAGTGGAGTTTCCCTTTCTCATGTTTTTCTTATTGTATAGAAATACAGTTCATTTTTGAAGGTTTATTCTGTATCCTCCAACTTTTTTTTTGTCTTGATTATTATGTTTGTTTCATTGGAACTATTTTACAATTAGTATATTTCAAGTATACCATCCTGTCAGACGGAACATTTTATCTTCTCTTTACCTTTCAGGATGCATTTAATTTCTTTCTTTTATCTTACTGTTGTACCTAACATTTCCTGAATGCTATCAATAATATTGAGAAGAGTGGGAATCCTTTGTTTTCTTGCATATTATTTTGAAAAGATTCTAGTGTATCCTAATTACATATGATACTTCCTTTGGGCTTTTGATAGATTCTTTTTATGATATTAAAAGCTCCTTCTACATTGTCATTATTTTAGTATAAGTAAATATATTTGTCAATGACTTTTTTCTTTTTATTGAAATAAGTATCTGGTTGTGATATTTTGGTTTTTATAGTGATTTATGTTGATTATTTTCTTAATGTTAAACCATATTTGTCTCACTTTTCACCTTCATTCTCAAATGTATTCCTTCCCCTTCTCTTTTTTGCTACTGTTTTGGGCTGGATTTTCTAACACACCTTTTGATTCAATCCCTTTTAATGTGTAATATGTTGTTCTAGGTCAAGCAAGTGCTGAACATTCTTAGACCTGCTTCTGTTTCTCATTCAGACAATATGGGAAAGACATTTCCACTTCTTGTTGAAAACCTAAGAAAAATGAACAAACTCCCAGCATTGTTTTTTATGTGAGTGATAAAAAATTTTATTTGGTCTTTTTTCCCCTTCAAAATAGAATAGTTCCAAAGATAGCTGAAAGCAGGCAAGAATTAAGATAGTTTTTCTATTGAAACCTAGTAAGCATTGTTCCTATGTGGAGCCAATTATCATCATTCCTATTAATTTTTGGAGATAATAGTATGTCTCTTATTCAATACCTGCTTTTGTTCCTTTGTACTTTAGAGAATTGCTCTTAAATAGATTAACAAGTCTAGTTATGAATTTTTTCTATATCTTATCTAATTTATTTCAGATTCTGCAAATTATGTTTCTTTTTTATTTTATTTTATTTTATTATTTTTAGAAAAATTTTCCGTGGTTGCATGATTCATGTATTTACTTTCCCCTTCACCCCCTCAAACTTCCCCCTGTCCCCATAGCTAACTCGCATTTCCACTGGTTTTAACATGTGTCATCAATCAAGATTTATTTACATATTATTGATAGTTGCATTGGTGTTGTCCTTTCGGATCTACATTCCCAATCATGTCCTCATCAACCCAAGTGTTCAAGTAGTTGCCCTTCTTCTATGTTTCCTGTCCTGTAGTTCTTCCTCTGAATGTGGGTATTGTTCTTTTCCATAAATCCCTCAGAATTGTCCTTGTTCATTGCATTGCTGCCAGCACAGACATCCATTACATTCGATTTTA
>NW_025357596.1:0-1290 GCF_016433145.1 Gracilinanus agilis
TCAAGTGACTTGCCCAGGGTCACAAGGCTGGGAAGTGCCTGAGGCCATATTTGAATTTAGGACCTCCCATCTCTAGGCCTGGCTCTCAATCCACTTAGCTACCTAGCTGCCCCTGATGAGATACTTTTCTTTTTCAAACATTTATTAATATTCATTTTTAACATGGTTATATGATTCATGCTCCTCCTTTCCCCTTCACCCCCTGCACTCCCCCCACCCATGGCCGATGCACATTTCCACTAGTTTTGTCATGTGTCCTTGATCAAGACCAATTTCCAAATTGTTGGTAGTTGCCTTGGTGTGGTAGTTTCGAGTCCACACCCTCAATCATGTCCACCCCAACCCATGTGTTCAAGCAGTTGTTTTTCTTACATGTTTCCTCTCCTGCAGTCCTTCCTCTGAATGTGGGAAGTGTCTTTACCATAAATCTCTCAGAATTGTCCTGGGTCATTGTATTGCTGCTGGTACAGAGGTCCATTACATTCAATTTTACCATAGTATATCAGTCTCTGTGTATAGAGTTCTTCTGGCTCTGCTCCTTTCGCTCTGCATCAGTTCCCGGAGGTCTCTCCAGTTCGCCTGGAACTCCTCCAGTTTATTATTCCTTTTAGCACAATAGTATTCCATCACCCGCATATACCACAGTTTGTTCAGCCATTCCCCAATTGAAGGACATACCCTCATTTTCCAATTTGTTGCCACCACAAAAAGCGCAGCTATGAATATTTTCGTACAAGTCTGTTTATCTATGATCTCTTTGGGGTACAAACCCAGCAATGGTATGGCTGGGTCAAAGGGCAGGCATTCTTTTATAGCCCTTTGAGCATGATTCCAAATTGCCAGCCAGAATGGCTGGATCAGTTCACAGCTCCACCAGCAATGCATTAATGTCCCAATTTTGCCACATCCCCTCCAACATTCATTACTCTCCCCTTCTTTCATTTTAGCCAATCTGCTAGGTGTGAGGTGATACCTCAGAGTTGTTTTGATTTGCATTTCTCTGATTATTAGAGATTTGGAACACTTTCTCATGTGCTTATTGATACTTTTGATTTCTTTACCTGAAAATTGCCTATTCATGTCTCTTGCCCATTTATCAATTGGGGAATGGCTTGATTTTTTATACAATTGCTTTAACTCCTTGTATATTTGAGTAATTAGACCCCTGTCAGAGTTTTTCGTTATAAAGATTTTTTCCCAATTTGTTGTTTCCCTTCTGATTTTGACTACATTGTTTTTGTTTGTACAGAAACTTTTTAGTTTAATATAATCAAAACCATTTAATTTACA
>NW_025357597.1:0-1254 GCF_016433145.1 Gracilinanus agilis
AACCCAAGTGTCCAAGCACTTGTTTTTCTTCTGTGTTTCTACTCCTGTAGTTCTTCCTCTGAATGTGGGTAGTGTTCCTTTCCATAAATCCCTCAGAATTGTCTTGGGTCATTGCATTGCTGCTAGTACAGAAGTTCATTACACTCAATTTTACCACAGTGTATCAGTCTCTGTGTACAATGTTCTTCTGGCTCTGCTCCTTTCACTCTGCTACAATTCCTGGAGGTCTTTCCAGTTCACATGGAATTCCTCCAGTTTATTATTCCTTTGAGCACAGTAGTATTCCATCACCAGCATATACCACAGTTTGTTCAGCCATTGCCCAATTGAAGGGCATACCCTTGCTTTCCAGTTTTTTGCCACCACAAAGAGCACAGCTATAAATATTTTTGTGCAAGTCTGTTAATCTATGATCTCTTTGGGGTAAAAACCCAACAATGGTATGGCTGGATCAAAGGGCAGGCATTCTTTTATCGCTCTTTGGGCATAGTTCCAAATTGCCACCCAGAATGGTTGGATCAGTTCACAACTCCACCAGCAGCGCATTAATGTCTCAATTTTGCCACATCCCTTCCAACATTCATTACTCTCCCCTGCTGTCATTTTAGCCATTCTGCTAGGTGTGAGGTGGTACCTCAGAGTTGTTTTGATTTGCATTTCTTTAAATATTAAAGATTTAGAACACTTTCTCATGTGCTTATTGATACTTTTGATTTCTTTATCTGAAAATTACCTATTCATGTCCCTTGCCCATTTATTAATTGGGGAATGGCTTGACATTTTATACAATTGATTTAGCTCCTTGTATATTTGAGTAATTAGACCTCTGTCAGAATTTTTTGTTATAAAGATTTTTTCCCAGTTTGTTGTTTCCCTTCTGATTTTTGTTGCATTGTTTTTCTTTGTACAAAAACTTTTGAATTTAATATAATCAAAATTATTTATTTTATATTTTGTAATTTTCCCTAACTCTTGTTTGATTTTAAAATCTTTCCTTTCCCAGAGATCTGACAAGTATACTACTCTGTGTTCAACTAATTTACTTACAGTTTCCTTCTTTATATTTGTCTTTCACCCATTCTGAATTTATTTTGGTGTATGGTGTGAGATGTTGATCTAAACCTAATCTCTCCCATATTGTTTTCCAATTTTCCCAGCAGTTTTTGTCAAATAGTGGATTTTTGTCCCAAAAGTTGGGCTCATTGGTTTTATCATACACTGTCTTGCTGACATCACTTAGCCCAAGTCTATTCC
>NW_025357598.1:0-11985 GCF_016433145.1 Gracilinanus agilis
TTAGCCATCATTAGCCCAGCAGCTTCTCAGGTTTATCCTCGCTCTCAGTGTCTGTCTGAGATCTATTGGCTCCTGAGGACTGAGTTCTAGTTTTTTCCAAGGTCAAGCCCCCTGGTGGATTCCCTTGCTTGAACCTCTGCAGGAGGTTTCTTTACAAGTCTCAGGGAGCTACTTCCACAGTTGTATACCCGTCTGCACTGGTTCCCCACTTAGGCTTTAGTTCCTGGTTGTGTTTGCCTCCACCCACACCCACGCCTCTGCTCAGCTGGCACCCACGCCTCTGCTCAGCTGGCACCCACGCCTCTGCTCAGCCGGCGCTCCGCTCCCAGCATCCGCTCCCGCACGCTCGCTCAGGTTTCCCGTGCGTTCTTGACTTAATGGGGTCCTAAGTCTTGCTGCTCTCAGGAACAGGTCCCGGAGCTGCTGATGACTCGATGGGTGCCCCAATCTTGCTCTATTTCTTTTTAGCTGGGTTCAGAGCTATAGGTGAGTGTGGAGGGGGTGGGGGTGGGGCGGTTGCTCAGCTCGCGCTTGAGTGAGAGCCCTTTTTAGCTTGGAAATGTCTCGATTCCACGTACCTTCCACGCTGTGCCCTGTTGTGGGGTTCCTCCGTTCGTCTGGACTTGTTTTTATGTCCCCTTGAGGAGTTTTGTGTGTTTCGGTCAGGAGAGGTTTAGAGCTGCTTCTTACTCTGCCGCCATCTTAACCCGGAAACTCCCTACCATTATGTTTTGAGTGGAGAATGAGTTTGAAAGGAAGAGAAATGCCCATCTTTATAGTGTAATGACTAAAATTATTTTGAGAGACTGATTTCTAGGTAAGGAATATAAATTTATTGATTATATCAAGTTTATTGGTTGGCCAGAATCATAACTGATAATGTGTTATATGTCTCCATGGCTCTTTCATTACCAGGGGACAAACTGAACTGCCTCAGGCAGTCTAAAAACATTTTAGGAGTTATTATTCAGCTCCTCCTTTGCAGAACCAAAGACATATTTAATGACTGATAGCTTACTGAGGTGTTCTATCAGCCCTTCTCCAAAATGAGGGGTGAAGTTTTATACAAACACCGGCAAAATCCTTCTCCCCTTCATTTATTAACCAAATTCTGTTAAAATGAACACATTCTTTGGATTTCCCTAGGACAAAGAAAACACAAAAAGCAGTCAACTAAATGATATCTCTGACCCAGATCCTATACATAGTAATTCTCCTTAATATATAGGAATTAATACAACATGTGAAAAATAAGTTTTCTCAATAGAATACATAAAAGTTGTTCATTTCAAATTAGGAAAGGATTAAAGAAAGGTAAAAAATTTCTACTATAGGAAAATATACATCTTTACTCAAACACTATAGATGACCAACAATCCCATTTGGTAGCAGAAAATACAATTAAAAGGAATATTGTAGGAGAACATTGGTATGATGTTAGGAAAGTAACTGTAGTTAACAGGAAAAGTGGAGAATGGGATACAAGAAGGGGAGCACAGAGAATTATTCAACAAGGTAGCACCAAGAGGGATAATCTATCTCCTAGAAAATCCCACTGTAATATTTTTGTCTTTTTCTTTCCAGAAAACAAGCAGCAGTGGTCACATTGATGGAAAAGAATAGTACCATGCTTTCCTGAGAAAGAAACATAGACATTTAAGACAAAGTCTGTCCTGTTCCTCCAGAGGTTAATGCTTTTGAACCAAACCTCATTAGTCTATTGCTAGTTGTGACTCACTCTTTTTTTTTTAGCCTCAGTGAATTTGATCCTCCCTTCCTTGACCTCTCTAAATCTTAGCCACCTCTCAGAATCCAGCTAAAGTCTATGCTCAAAATAATGACCTCCCCTTACATTTCAGCTCACAAGAACCTTTTCCCCAATTAAATTGAAAACTTATTGTCTATTTTACTCTTTAGTCAATTAGACATAGATAACCTTTTGTATAACCATGTTCATCCAGCTTTTACTCATATTTTTTCATGATTTATGTTTCCCCAAAGATAGTATAAATTTGAGAGCAGACTATTTGTTTTTATTATTTTAAGTATTATTAATATAATTTATCCACAAGTCTATGAGTCCTTTGCCTTTCCCCACACCACAGAGGGTATCATCCAGGAGACAGACATGGTCATACAAATAATGTCTTTCATATTTCCATCTTTCAGTTCATTCTCTGGAGGTAACATTCACATGAGTTTACATCCTGTCTTGGCCATTTACTAGTGTTCTGTTGATCAAACAATTAGCTAGGGAAGGAAAAGCAAGGAAAGGTAAGAAAGAGAAGGGAAGAGAAGAAGAGTGAGGGGGAATAGAGGAAAAGGAAAACATAAAATGGAACTTTTAGCTTCTAGAAAAAAAGATTAATTATTTTAGAAGTAGACACTGACATTTTTAAAGCATTAGACTTCTAATGAAAATGACTAATTAGGAAAATTATTTTAACTACAAAGATGTAGAGGAGATTGTTCATTACTAGGGTTGAAATTAGAATATACTAAATATTGCTGTTTTACTTGTGAAAAGGAGTATAGAATCTACTCTGAGAATAATAACATTTGCCTCAAAGGGGAGAAAATGTTTTCAGAAAAGAAAACTTGTAAGATAAGAAGTTGTTATACTTGGATGAGTTTTCTTTTTTTTTCTAAATAAGTATTTTTAATTGGGGCATTTTATTAATTTCCATTACTATATTTCCCACAATGTCCTTGACCTCCACACAGAGCAACCACCTACAATAAACAGAATATTTTAAAGACAACAAAAGAAAGAGGAAAAAAGAAGAAAAGTTTTTCTTAACTGGTCAATACATTGAAAGAATCTGAAAAAATGTGCAATGTGCAATACATGTATAACTCCCACCTCTACAAAGAAGAATTATCCTATCTCCTATTTCAAGTCATACTTGCTGAACAAGTTTGCTTAAAGACAGTTGACCATTTAACCTTATTTAATAAAAATTTTGTCAAAAAATTAATTAATCCATTTTTTAAACTGAACAATAAGTTTCCTAAAATCCCTGAGGAATATTTAGATGATAAGAGAAGTGATGAAAGGTGAACATTTTGAAGAATGGATAAATAAACATTGAATAAAACTGACACCAAAGCTTCAAGGAAACTATGTCAGAAAATGCCAAGAAATTGTCAATTTTGTTGTTAAAGACTATAAAAGTATGGGATGTAAGATGTAAGTCAAGATCCACATCTTATATATTTATTTGCATTTATTTTCAGAGAACCTAGATCCTGTCTGTGACAAGCATAGAGAATATTTCTCTCAAAGCATATCCATAATGGAAAATGGTAGCTAGGCATCTAGAACCTAGGAAAGCTTGACTGCTGTTCATTAAGTTGAGATAATTCAAAGGGGAAATTTCATAATAAGTCACCAGTAGCAACACTTTTATATTACATAAATGAACACAAAATTATTTAATGAAAATTGCTTTCAAAATAAAATGTATTCCCATGAAAATGGTGTGTGATAAAGGGAAATATAAAACTAAATTTGAAATCAGCATTCAAATAACATTAAGTTCAACCATCTTATTTATAGAAGACAAAGCAAAAGCTTTTTTATTTTTGTTTTTTAATTATTATAATATAGCTGTAATATATCACAATATAGTCTGAATTCTGACTTCTTTTTCTGAGGAGAAGGACAATGGAAGATGTGAATAAGGAGGCAGCTAAAATTCATTAGGGAACTACTTTAGCAATAAGATCTGTGAGGCATGGAACCCAACTGTAGTGAGGGCTCTCCTTATCTGACTCAAAAGGAGGCAAAATAGACATCTCTAACTTGTTTTTCTCCTTACCCTTCTCCAAAGGAGACTTTCATTCTTGTAGAAGAGGAGGGAGATTAGGGTCAGAGACCTCTCTGTATTCTCCTCAGAGAGAAGAGGAATTGATCCAGAATTATAACTACTTCCACCCTTAAATATTATTAGTCTAGAGCAGTGATGGACAAACTATGGCCCACGGGCCAGATGTGGCACCCTGAAATGTTCTATCTGCCCACGGGACATTATTCCTAATCTGGCGAATACAATGAGCAGGATATGATACAATTAAACTTCGAAAGAGTTGCCTTAGAAACAGACTGATGAGAATTTCCTTTCCTTTGGCCCCCTCTTTAAAAAGTTTGCCCATCACTGGCCTTTAGAAGAAAATCAGGTTCAATATTCTGATCACTTTGACATTATCTGGGAGGGAAAGGGAAACCTGGAGCTCTATATCCAAGGCTTGACCCCTTTCTTACCTGATACTAATTTCACAATGAATCTATAGTGGATACCAAAGAAAACCTCTCTATAAGCATACCTCAGAGATATTGAGAGTTTAATTCCAGACCATCATAATAAGGAAAATATCACAATAAAGTAAGCCACATGAATATTTTGGTTTCCCAGTGA
Organism: Gracilinanus agilis; assembly: GCF_016433145.1. NCBI lineage: Eukaryota > Metazoa > Chordata > Mammalia > Didelphimorphia > Didelphidae > Gracilinanus > Gracilinanus agilis. Next base: position 4,419 of record NW_025357598.1, read on the forward strand.
ATATGAAAATTATATTTATTGTATACCACAGTCTATGAAATGTACAATTGTATTATGTAAACATTTATATACCTAAATTAAAAACTATTCTATTCCTAAAAAATGATAACCATTATTTGAGCCTTCAGTGAATCAAATCTTTTGCTGGTATAGTGTCTAGCCTTAATGTTGATGCCTGCTGAGTGATCAGGGTAGAGGCTGCTGAAGATTGAGCTTGATTGTGTCAGAGTCTTAAAATAAAACAACAATGAAAGTTTGACTCTTCTTTACACTTGAAACCTCTGAGGCCATTGAAGATTATTAATTGTGCTACTTTCAAAATTGTTTGGTCTCATGGAATAGAGAGACCTGGTAAAAGAGAGAAAAGGGCAATAACAAGTTAGTGGAACAGTCAGAACGACACCTACTGATTAACTTAATTGATTTATATGAATGTGGTTCCTGGCAGTCCAAAACAATTATAATAATGTCAAAGATCACTGATTACAGATTACCATATCACATATAATGATCATAAAAAATTTTAAATATTCTGAGAATTATCAAAATGTATCAAAGACATGATGTGATCATGCTATGGGAAAAATGATACCAGTAAAATTGCTAGACACAGGAGGTTGCCACAAACTTCCAATTTGTAAAAAAATTAAAATACAATATTTGCAAAGCATACTAAAGTGAAGGACAACAGAACAATTTATGCCTATGCCAAAATTAGTAGCAAAACACCAATCAGAAAAGAAATTCAGAGAATATATACCAGACACTATGAGGAAACTGGCAAGACAAAAGTCAAGATGACTAGCAATGGACTAGGATGCGATGGATGACCATAGCATCTTCAATGTCTGATTAAGCTTTAAGTGTTTGTTCCATGGCTCCCACTTCAGCTTCTTTAGGGCCCTCAGAACAAATTATTCTCATCTTCCTATTCCACAGTAAGTCTTTACATTCTTGGGTACGCAGAAAGAATTAGCACCACTGGTTTGAGAGCTTATGGAACCCTTTTCAAGGCTTCTCATCTTTTGTTGTCCACCTTTCACCCAAACCTCACCATTGTTCCAAGATTCTATACCATGTGCAGCAGCCAAACCCTTGTAAAATCATCTGGGCAAAGAGATTAGACTAGGTTGAGGGTAACTTATAGGCCTCAAACCCTTCAGTGAGTAAGAGGGATATATAGACCAAAGATATGGATAGAGGTTTGAGTTCTAAAAAAGGATAGTCATAGAAATGGTTCCCTATATTGAATTACCATCATCAGAATTATAAATGGCTTTATATCACCATAGAAGTAATTGACAGAGTCTGAAGGCAGATTGAAGCATGCCATTTTTTACTTTATTTCTTCTATGAATTTTCTCTAATATAAGTGATATGACTTCTTTCACAACATGATGAACATGGAAATATGTATTGTATGATAACACATGTCCAACCCATATAATATTACCTACTGTCTTAAGGAGGGAGAAAACATGGTTTGCAAAGTATGTGAGAAAGGAATTCATCTCCCTTTGTTTTAATCAATCAGGAACTTGGAATTCCCCTCCCTTTTAATTTACTCAATCTGGGACCTGGAGGTCCTTTTAGATATGCAAAGATATACATGCCCACAATGAAAGGAAGTTGAAACCAAAGAGACAGGAAATTGATCCTGCAAGCACTGCCCCCCTGGGTAGTGCTAGGCAAATTAAGGAACTATGATTGGTTCCTGAGATGTGATGTGGGAGAGCTAATGGTTGGAGAAAATAGCTTATAAAAGCATGAACAGAGGTCTGAAGACACATTTTTGCATTGATGACACTCTTACTGGAGATACTACTACGCTGGTGAGTCTTGTTGAAGGAACTCTCTTGCTGAAGAGACTCTCACGGACTTCTGGCTGGAGATTGGAACTTTTCAGAGGTGAACTTCATTCTATCAGAACACGATTAGGGTATTTAGCTAAATTGCTACCTACTTCTTTCCCACATTTCCCTCTCTTTACTATCTCTACTTTGATTAAACTAAACTGTTAAAGCTACTAACAGACTCATAATTTAATTTTAATTATTACAATTTGGAGACCCTTTTTAACTATTACAAATATCAGGAAACAGTTATTGAAAATAGTATTGACATGTTATCTGGGGGAAATTTTAAATTTGAAAATTAAAGAAAAAATAAACTGAAGGAATTTGATATTGGGCTGATCTGAAGTCAGAATAATTCAACTACCCTGTGAAAAGCTTTACATTCATTGTTAATGAAGCAGGTTGATCTACAAAGGAGTATATTAATGAATTCTCTGCTCATGATCAATGTTAGAATCAGAATTTTGTCATCTAAGAATTAATATAAATGATCCAACTTTGTATTCAGCCATTTATCTTTTGTAGGTCTTGCTCTGTGTGTAAATTAAATGCAAAAAACACTTGAGGCTTTATTATTGCTTTTAATAAAATTGTCAAATATATTTGTACATTTACATCTCTAACTATTCTTATATATCTTGATATAAAAAAAATCTTGACATGATCCATCACTAGTAACAGCTTATTGTAATTGCAGAAAATCTGATGGGGAAATTTTTTTAAAATAATCTGCTTCTTAATTCATAGATAGAAAGGCATGACAGAAATCTTTCAGAGGATATTTCTCAGTGGTCAGACATAATTAAATCCAAAATTTCCCTTATTTCCCTAGAGTAACTGAAATTCAAAAATGTTTCCTTCTGTACATAGTCATGTAACTCATTTATCATTTTCTTCTTTTTGAAAAGTGTTGAAGAAAGGGATTTGCTGGCATCACTATGGAATAGGTATAAGAATGAGGACTAACAAATCTGTAGAGAAGAAGGTGGTAGGTAAAAATATACGCCTATTTATTATTGCAAGTGGTTTAGAATCCACAAGATGGCTTCACTGGGACTTGGAGTTTGTTGTTCCATAAATATTAAAAATGAAATCATGTTTAAATAAACATAATTTAGAAGTATTGAAATGTCAAATATGTCTCAGTTTCAGTCTCCCACATCAATTCAATTTTATGATGAAAGGAAGGCACAATAAAAATTGATATACTCTAGGGAAGTTTAGGGGTTGTGGTACAGGTCTATAATCTCTCTTTCCTCGTTTCCTGAGGCTGGTTGATTGTCCATATTCAGTAGTTCCTGGTTGCATTAAGATTAAATATGATTGGGAATCTGTACTTTTTAGCACCAATAAGTGAGTGCCCTGAAGCAGGGGGTGGGAAGAGGCATTACACTGTTTAAGAAGAGGAAAACCATCTCTAGTAGGGAACATCGAAGTTTCTGTGTTGATCAGTAGTAGGATCAGTTTTTTGAGTGGCTTGTGCATTAACCTTCTGCTCAAACAGAAAGACAGCATCAAAAAAAAAGTGCTCTAGAAATTCAGATGATTGTTGTTGTTTGGTCATTTTCACTCATGTCCAACTCTTTTTAACCCCATTTTGGATTTTCTTGGCAAAGATGCTGGTGTGATTTGGCAATTACTTCTCCATCTCACTTCGCAGATGAGGAAACTAAGTCAGAGTTATGTGACTTGCTCGGGGACATACAGCTAGTACGTATCTGAGGCCAGTTTTATGCCCAGGAAGATGTTTTCCCAATTCCAGCCTGACACTCTGTGTACTGTATCCCCAGCTGCTCTCTAGGCATTTGGATTACCTTCAGGAAAAAGGTAAATTGACTTAATACACAAAAGTGCCACTATAATTACCAAGAACATACATACAGTTCCATGGTAGCAAGATAATGTTCAAGAGATCTCTAAAAATCTAGAATGCAGAGTAAAATTCCATGACTGTTTTTTCTTAGGATTTCTCCAACCTAAATCTTCCTGTGTGCATATACACACATACATATAAAAACAAATAAACACATACTGTTTATTAATCAGCAGAACAGAAGTTAATGAAGTTCCAACACTATATACTATTTGAGGAAGAAAATATCAGTGGTTCCCTCAGCGATCAAGAAAGAATGTAACTTGAGAATCTGGTTAAAGTGTGTGACAGTGAGAGGTCAAACTCAGAAGAGAACATAATTTTATTAGTGACTAGAATTCTTTGAGAAAACTGTTATTCTTATCCTTATCTACACTCAGAAAAGGTTGAAAAAAATAGAGTTTTATAGAATAATACACTAATACTATAGAAGCTACAAACTGTCCCTGACATACTGAGAAAAGGCCAAATGACTCTCAGGTTACAAGATAGTGATAAGAATTTCAATTTAAGTAATTCTAAATTACTGTAAATATAAACCAGTTCAGTCACTTACATCATGATGCCCAAGTTCCCCTTCTTTGAGAAAAGGAAATTTCTTGACGTTACTTATTAATTTAGTCAGAGAAAAATGCATTCTATTCTAGATCTCAATAATATTGTATAGTAATTGTAGAAGCAACTCAAGCTCCTTGTGGGCACTGATTTAGCCCAAGATTACTATTTATACTGGTTGTTCAATTCTCCAGAGCAGACCTTTTAAAGATTGCGTGTCCAAACTGCAACTCTCACACCTATGTGAGCCCCCACCCCACTTTGGAGTCATGTAAGAAATGTCCTCAAGTACTATGGAGGGGGGAAGGAAGCAGCCCCCTCAGGCATGTACCAGCACACATGCCATAGGTTCACCAACAGGGCTCTAGAGATTTTAAAAAATGTGGTGTTGACTTGCAGCATGGAGTGGAATACTGGAATTGGATGAGCAAAAACAAGATTCCACTTGTGACTCTACCATTAAGTAACATGAAAATGCTACAGAAATGATGTTGCAAAGGAGTAGTTTTGATTTAAATGTCAACCATCTTCTACTGTGGCTTCTTTAGGGACCAGAGAATTGCCCAACTTCTGTAGAATTAATCCATTATTAAGTGCAGCCCATCAATATACATTTGACTTTATTTTTTGAGCTTAAAGATATAATTTTTTTGTTTTTTTAACCCTTACCTTCCATCTTGGAGTCAATACTGTGTATTGGTTTCAAGGCAGAAGAGTGGTATGGGTAGGCAATGGGGGTCAAGTGACTTGCCCAGGGTCACAGAGCTGAGAAGTGTCTGAGGCCAGATTTGAACCTAGGACCTCCCGTCTCTAGGCCTGGCTCTCAATCCACTGAGCTACCCAGGTGCCCCCAAGATATAGTGTTTTTTTTAATTTTAATTTTTATTTTTTTTAAACCCCTGTACTTCGGTGCATTGTCTTCATAGGTGGAAGATTGGTAAGGGTGGGCAATGGGGGTCAAGTGACCTGCCCAGGATCACACAGCTGGGAAGTGGCTGAGGCCGGGTTTGAACCTAGGACCTCCTGTCTCTAGGCCTGACTCTCACTCCACTGAGCTACCCAGCTGCCCCCAAGATATAGTTTTAAAAATATTTTATTCATTAATTTCCTTTACAAAGTCTTATATACAAAAAATTAAAGAGGTCTCCTTTAGATTCAACTAGTCCGATTATCTTATTTTACAAAATGAGGAAATAAAGGCCCATAGAGTTTAACAGTCTTATGAAAGGTTTAATGGTAGATATAGGAATCATCCTAGATCTTAAATTACCAAATCCAGTTTTTTTTTTCTCTCCATTCAACTATGCTCCAGAAATATTGAGGGACTAAAATATATAAGAATCATAGGGGAAATTATGTGTTCTACCTTGGAACTGTTTCCCAAAGAACTTTACCCTCCCCCAATTTTTTTTACTGATAATTCAACCACTTGATTTCTATCCTACAGGACATTGAATATTTATTATCCTCAACAGTACAATGAACCGAGTTAGAAATCAACTTTGAGTCCTGACAATGAAAAAGTAAATGACCTATTGTAAGTACAGAAAATGTATAAATGGATTCAACTTGTTGGCTAGAACTAAACCACTATTTATTGGACAGTATATTTTCTTAACTATTGTAGATAAAGAACTCGATGTATTTGAGCTCTTTTTAGAAGTCAAGATAGATTTATTTTACCCTAAATCACTTATTTCATAGAAACAGATTGATGTGGAAGGGGCATATCAGATGACCTTACACTTGTACAAGAATCCCATCTATGTCTCACATACAATGTCTCACAAATCCTACCTCTGCTTGAAGAATGTTAAATGTATAAAATACTACCTTTTGAGACAACCTATTCCAGCTTAGAATAGCTTAAATTGTAAGAAGAGTACAGATAATGATTTGTTGTTCAGAAAAAGTTGGTAAGAGTTACAAACAGTTCAGTCTTTTCCTATCAAGCCAACTTTTGTCATATTCATGAAGTAGAGAAATATGATTGGGAAAGGCAGACTCAGTGCAGATACCATACAAAAGTTTCCCTCAGCTCCTTGCCTATTTGAGGTACAAAATATACCAAAGGAATCACTTTTAGAATATTTGCCATAATAGGTGATTTTAAGAACTGAGAGGAAAATGTGTGTTTCTAAACATAAAGCAGAAGGCAACTGAACTGTGGAATTTAGAGAAGATAATGGAGGAGAGAAGAGGAGTAGCAGTTCAGGGAGCAAATATGTTGGATACAAATCATTTAACCTTGCTGGGCTTCAGTCTTATCATTTGTAAAATGAAAAAATTGGACTAGATGGCCTTTAAGTTCCCTTCCAACTTTAAATTTATGATTCTATGACCTCAGTCTGGCATCTTCTACTTTTTGCAAGAAGACTCCCTAAAACAAAAGAGCTTCATATTTACTGCCTAAAAGAGGTCCCTGGGAGTTTCCACTGAAAAGAACTTTAGATCTCCACTGTAGGGAAGGGATTTGTTAATAATAAAATATAATCAACCTCCCATTCAATTGTGTAGAACACTGAGTAGCAAATGACCCTCAAAATAAACTGACAATTGAAACTCGGGTCCACTGTGAAACTTAAGAACTTATTTTAAATGGTATTTCCTTTCACCTCCAGGGAAGAAGCAAAGCACAAACCATGTCATCCCTACTAGGTAGCACATAATGCTCATGAAAGTTGAATATGGGAAGGCTACTTGAGGCAAAGACATGGTATCAAGGAGGAACAACAGAGATATATGCATTCTGTGGCTCAAACTTGGCAGAAAGTAGCTTAATGAGAATCAGCAGAAAACACTTGCAGATCTGCAGCATTGGAGACATAAACTAATGAGTTGGTCCACTTTGTGGTATATGCCCTGGTTAAACATAGCCCTGGAAATTATGCTGCTACATATATATGCCCTGGTCATAGGTTTTCCCCATATGTTCACGTTTCAGTGATCTCAATGATCAGAGATCTCAATGATCTCAATAGCCAAGGAAGTTTATATACTTAAAGAACTGACTTTTTCTTCCCTTATCTCTGCTCCTTCTATAGATGAAGATATCCAACTCTTTAGACTAGAAGTTTCATGTACATTTATCCAAACGAGACGTGTTTATGTTCCTCTCTTCATCCATGTCTCATTTTAGAGTCATTTCCATTTGCATTCTATTGTCCTTTGCATATTTTTATGCATTGCATTTTATTTATTTTATAATGTATTAAATTTGTATTTAATTAATATAATGTATTGTATTTAATTAATGTATTTAATTATATAATTATATGATGTG
>NW_025357599.1:0-3248 GCF_016433145.1 Gracilinanus agilis
ATATATATATATATATATATGTTCTGAAGAAGACAGGACCATTTCACCTGCTGATCCCTGGGACTCAAAAAAAACTGAGCAGGAACAACTAAGAGTTATGGATACACTTAGGGAGGGGGGTGTTCCATAAATCTCATGAGCTTAGCTCCTCATGTTTTTTTTTTCATTTTAATGAACTATGTAGTTCATAACTATCTAACCTCTGAAGATTATTATTCCAATAAACAAGGAGCTGACTCAGTCCCACTATTTTCCATTACTACAAGATGATAAATTAACTCCAAAATATATGAGATAAAATAGACTAACTTGCTATAAAAGAATGATATTATAAATATAAAACTTATTTATGCATTATTTTAAAGTATAAACTGATTCAATTGAAAAGCATCAACAAATTTCACATTTTCCTAAAAGTATACAAATATTTCTATACATATATAAACAGAAATGAAAAAAACAAAGCATGTGTATGTGTGTATATACTATATATTATTTATAAATCATTTCTGTAACTATACCCACATTATATACCCCCCAAAAAAAAGTTAAAATTAAAAAAGAAACTAGCCATTGATACAAATTAATACCAGAAGGGACTTTGATATTCTAATAACAAATATGGTCATGTTAAAAAATCCCTAAAAAATAATGGAATAACAAGTTTTGAAATAAAAGAGTCAGTTAACTAGTTTATGAGAACTAAAATCACTAATTTTATATCATTCATTTCCCCATCCATCCAGTTTTCCCCAGACCTTTCTACCATAGTTTGAGGAACCTTGGGTTCCTAAGGAACATTTTTTTTAAAAAAACAATTCTTCCTCATACAAGGAACTCTTCTATGTGATTTTATTTTTAAAAGTTAAAAAAATGAACGAGTTTAAATAAAAAGAGGGCCTTTCAAGTTATAAAAAGATAGCCACTGTTCTAAAATTTCCTCAAGTTTAGCAACTGGTTTCTGTACAATGATGCTGCCACAATGTTTCTATTAAGCTAGTTTACTTTTCTACCATTTTGACTTGAGCTCAAACCCCAAAGCTAGTATTAGCATTGCCCACCAGGGTGTCTATCCTTTCACCAACACTAGTTTACCTTTTCATTTCTTTTTATTTGGTAAATGTGGTTCAGACACTAATGGCTACTTTCTGTTGTCTTTGAATATGTATTTTTTAAAAAGATAGATATTTGACTAAAAGACTGTGACAAGACAAGTATGAAGTGCATATACTATTTTAGGCAATTAGAAACTAGCAACTGGGAAATAAATAGAAAAGTCCAACAACCACCAAAAAAAAAAAAATAAAAAAAAAACAACCCACTACTATTATGTTAATGACATTTCATCAAGTGACAGATAGAAAGCCCACTTAATCTGAACCCTGCAATTTTGTATTTCTTGAATTGATTTGCTTTGCAAAAATAGGCAAGGTTCCTGCCTTCCCCTATTAAATTTCTTACTGTGATTGCAGGCAGAAGGTGTACATAGATAAACAGAGAAGGGGGGAAGGAGTGTAAGAGAGAACTCCGAAAAATTAATTTTCATTTTAATCTTAGAGCTTGACAAAGAAAATGAAGTCTAAGTTGAATAAATAAGCACATGTGTCTTCAGTTGAACTGTTCTTGAATTCACACAAAGATGTGGCCAGAGCTTGTGTTTCAGCTGTGTTTTTACAGAAGAAGAAAAAAAGGCTTGGTGTCCTGCTTTCATGAAATCTTTCTTTTTAATCAAAAGTTGTAATTTGTGGCATCCTACGCCACATGTTGGGATGGGGAGTAGAAGGGAAAAGCTCGGTCTGGCTTGCCTTAGTTGAGCTGAGTCCTCTATTCTCCAATATCACCTCCTTAGACTGATTTAATGAGAGTTCATTTACAGGGGTAGACGCCTCAACCTAATTGGTAAATAAAACCAGCAGGGGGCAGAGCTGCTAACTGCTTTGACAGTATCCAACTGATGACCAGGTACAGAAAGCAACAACCTGAAAGGAAACTTTGACTGTCCGCTCTGTTAAAATTTTCTCCATTACGTTTTTTGCTGAAAATGTGGCACGCTGATGGAGTATCTCCAGTCTGCAAAATTCCTTTGGAAGATCACAAGTTTCTCTAGCTGGCCAAAGGGAGGTTCAGCAGAGCCAGATTTCTTTAACTCCAGAGGAGTAATACGCAACGCTGCATAGTGACCAAGGGGAGTGGGAAGCAGTGAGCCAGACCCCCTATTCAAGGATGTATCTATTCATATATGTATGTGCATCTTCATACAGACGGGGCGTATCCAGGAGCCCAACAGCTGGGCATTGCTTGTGGGACGGCGACATTGTTACAGCCAAGATACTCTGCCAGGATCCCAGGTTTCTGCTGGAGCCCTGAAATCTGAGTTTAAGTTGGGGCTCCTACACGTGCTTCTCTCTCTTCCAGAAATGTGGCAAGAGCAACTCTCCTGGCTGATGCTTCTTCTTCCTCATCTTTCCTACCTTCTCGAGGGCCTTTCTCCCTTCCCCCACCAAAAATATTAGGATTATTTTTTTGCTCTCTATTGGGATCTGCTCTCACTTAACTCCATATGAGGAACTGAACCCTGCTAACCATGTCCAAGGACACCTAACGGACCACTCCAGCCAGGGAAAAGGCGGGGAGCTGGGGAAGGGGGGCGGGTGAGTGAGGGGGAGGGACGTAGTCTTTGCTTCCTTCTGCATAGACAGTGCTGAAGTGTTCAGAGTAGGTCCTGTCACTGAATTGTTGGTTTTGCCACGTAGGAACTTTCCCCCTACCTCTCCTCCTCCTCTCACCACCACAAGTGTACCCCTCCCCTTCACTATCCACTCCTGCTTCCTCCGCCCCCATACCCCCAGCCCCAATTTCCAGTTGAATTTCATAATATTCTGGATGAAATGCACCTCTAACATTGGGGATTAAGGGTGTGAAGATGGTGGTCTAATTAATAGAGGAGGCAGAGAATAGTAGTTTTTGAATGGGCACCACTTTGTCTGGGACCCTAAGTTTTGTTATGTTTTGTTTTAAAGAAATCCTCTCCAACAAATCCTATAAAATCATTTCCATGTTTTCAATAAATGTCAGACAATTTCCTAAATCTAGAGGAACCTAAATAGCCACTCCTTCAGTCCACCTGTCTCACATCACCAAATGGCAACACTTTTTCCTCATTTTATTCGAGACAAAGTTACCAAGATCCACTCTAAAAGTATCTCTCTCTCTCTCTCTCTCTCTCTCTCTCTCTCTCTCTCTCTCTC
>NW_025357600.1:0-1547 GCF_016433145.1 Gracilinanus agilis
AATTCTAAGACATAAGAGCAACAAGGGCTAGGTAATCAGGGTCAAGTGACTTGCCCAGGGTCACACAGCTAGGCTGTGTCTGAGGCCAAATTTGAATCCAGGCCTGACCCAGTTGCTTCTGTCATATTACTTTTGCTTTTGCTGATTCCAGTACAAGGTGGCAAACTGTGAGAGGCCCAAAAACCTTAAGGCAAGGGGAAGGGGCAGCTACTGACTCCTGATACTGGTACCTTTAATCTTGACTTGCCCCTCTCTCTTACCTCCTATCCTACCTCTTTTCTGGACTCCCTTCCTTCTTGCTTTAGGTACATATCTGTAATTTTCCTCAATGGAGTCTTCTAACTTTCTACCTAATTGGCACCTACTTTCCTGTGACATCAAAACTGATAAGTCTATAGGATGTGCCTGAGTAAGACCTGTATCTCCTCGGGTTCTGAATGTGTGAGTAGCCTAATTTTGAGGTATTAGAATGTGAGCTGCTTGAGGGTAGGGGCTGGTTTTGCTTTTCTTGTATCCCTAGAACTTAGCATTTAATAAATGTTTGTTGATTGACTGATTGGCATTACCCAAGTGAATCTTAAAAGAAGTAAAATGCTAAGTGATAGCAATAAAGGGAAAGTTTGGGGATGGTATTGGAGACCAAAGAGTATTTAAACTCCCCCATTTAGACCCGCAAGGTAGGAAACTATGAAAGAAAGTGTAACTAATACTGGAAAGGAAGATCAGGGATTCAGGGTTATTGAGGACGGTCAGATCTCAATGTGTGCCAGAAATTGGAAGGAAGAGGTCTAAAATGAAAGGAAGTTTGTTATAAAATGGGCATTCCAGAGGAAACAGTGGAATGGATGGATAGATCCAGAGTAGGACATTGACAGAATCAGGTTGCAGTGGATAAGAATGAGACAGCAGGGAACTAGGATATTTGTTGGTAGTCAAGGGCTCAGCATCACCACTTTCAGGAGAGTAAGAGGGGACCGGAACTTACTAGCCTCTGGGGAATGTGTCCAGCTCTTGACATAGCTGTTAAATACCTAACCTTGTGGTAGCTGTTGTTGCTGTGTCCCTGGGGCATACCCGGTCTTGTGGGCAAGCACGAATAGGACTTGAGTAAAGATTTAGACTTTATTCTCTTTTACTTAGTGACAGCCGGAGAATCTTTGCTTCAGACATCAAAAATCTCAAATACTTCATTTCAAACCTTCTCTTTTATGAGGGGAGGAGGGATAGAGAGGAAAAGGGAGAGAGAGGGAGAGGGAATAGGAAAGGGAGGGGGAGGAAGGAAGGAAGGAGGAAGGAAGGAAGGTAGGAAGAAAGGAAAGAAGGAAGGAAGGAAGGGAAAAACAGGATGAAATAAAGATGCTAAAGGGGGAAAGGGGGAATAGTGTGATATAAAAAAGTGTGCCAGTAAATTGATATTCCTTCTTTCATTTCTGCTGTGGAAAAAAAATCCCCTAAAACAAGTTATAAGTAATCTTGAATTTATCCAGTGTGCTATGTATAGATTAGGTCAATGGAATTTTGAGATGTTGATCTGGAAACTGATTAAA
>NW_025357601.1:0-4040 GCF_016433145.1 Gracilinanus agilis
TATATATATATCCTCAAAGAAACAGGGTTAGGCCTGTTTTCAACTGGAAGTTCTATAACACCAGTCTTCTGACTCTTTCCAGGGGGAAGTGCTGTCCAGCTGCTGAACATAGAGCAGTCTCTTGAATATTATCCTTACAAATAAAAGCAAGGTACTTTGAAAACTTTTTCAAAGTGCTATGTAAATGTGAACTGCTGTTATCATTATTTATATCACCTATTCTTTTGTTTTCTTGGATCAGCTATAACTTGGTACCCTGAAGAAAACGTCTTATTTAAGAGTACTGTGAAAACTTTAGAGATCATAGAAACAAGGTTCTGGTATCATCTCTTCAAAATAAGACCTTGATTTTAGTGGCTCCTTAAAGGTTTATTAAAATCTTGCTCTTTTCTTTTTTTGGCATCTAAGCTTAAATTATTCCAATTTATAGTATTATAAACATGTGTGTAAACACACACACATACACAAACACACACACACACTGAAGACAGATACTGGACTTATTATTTCATTGATAACAGGGATCTCTAGGATAAGGAAATTCCTTCTACAATTATAAGTTGGCACCAACTCTGCAATTTATAATCTCAGAATTGCCTGCACTGTACTAGTACTGAGAAGTTAAGTGACTTGCCCAAAATCACATAGTATTTATAGGTCAGAGTAGGACTTAAACCCAGGATTCCTGGCAAGCTTGTTATCATTACATCATACTGCATAGACAACATAAAAGTGTGCTTAGTTTTATCTAACTAATATATTCCTTAGAATTTGTTTATAGATTAAATTTGTAAATCAAATGATCCAAAATGAGGACTAGGTTGTTATTTCAAGAAATTTCCACTGAACCCTTTGGTAAAGCAATGGATCCTTATGTAACCCCAAAATATCAAAACATATCTGCTGGCATGTAGATTCATATTTTCCTATCATGTGATTCCTTAGATTCATAGATTGTTAAAATTGGAAATGGATCTTAGATATTATTTGGAGTAATTTCATTTTATGGAGCCTAAACAAACTAAGTGACTTGTTAATGCTGCAAGTTAGTGGCCTTAGAATAGGGCATCGAAATGGGCCCAGGGGAAGTCCTATACAGCTAAATTTGAAGTCATTGCAAAAGGACCGTGCTCAATATATAAGTTATAATTCTTTCATGGCAAGCTCTGCTTCACAGCTAATATTCTGGCCTTTTCATCTCTGATGCACATTAGCCCTCCTTTATATGTTGGTTTTTTGGTTTGTTTTTTTTTTGTTCATTGAGAATGTGAGCTTCTCTAGATCAGGGACTATCTCAGTTTTACATTTGTACTTCCAACTCTTAACAGAGTTCTTGGCACAAAGTATGTACTTGATAAATGCTATTGCATTCTTTCTCTCCATAGACAGATGTGCTAGAGAAAAATAGTTCTACTTTCCACTTATTAGTGACCTGTGAAAAATTGTCAAGAATGAAAAAACCTTCCCAGGATTGAAGATGGACAAAAACTGTCCCAATTTTCAGTAAAGGCTCTTTTACAATTAAAAAATTATCTTCACTGTGATTTTTGAAGAAAGAGTGGGGAAGATATTATTATTATTATTAAATTAGATGATTTGTGAACACTGAGAAATGAAAATAGTAATTATTTGAGAGCCAGAATGACTTTGTGAAAGATAGGGATAGGTCAGTTAAGTGGTTTCAGAATTGTTTGAATAAACATTTGCAAGTTTGAAAGAGTGGTCATTAATATATTTATATCAGCTTGGGAGATGGTCTCTACTTGAATGCCTTAGAGATCAGCCATTAGTATTATGCAATTTATCATTTTTATTAATGACTTGGATAGATACATATATGACTCCAGTAGAGGCTTTGCTTTTATTGGTATTTTACCAAGTTTGCAACTGGGATAGTTAACATGTTAAAAAGGCAATATCCAAAAAGATATTGACTGGTTAGAATGATGAAATCTAAATTAAATGAAATCTAAGAGGTGATATAATGGTGGTAAATTTAAGGTCTTGCATTTGGCCTTCACAATACTTTACATGTATTTTGTCATTTGATCACCACCACAACTTTCTGAGGTAGTTATAACTATCTCCATTTTTGTTTGGAGGAACTGAGGCTCAGAAAGGTTAAGTGATTTGTTCATATAGCCCATTTAACCTTGGAATGTAGGATTACCTCTTCAGTGATTGAAATAAAGGAATATGGTCTGGTAAAGTTGCAGCTAGTTGACACAGTGGATAAATTGCCAGACTTATCTTCTTGAATTTAAATATGGCTTCAGACACTTACTAGCTATATGACCCTGAGAAAGTCACTTAAACCTGTTGGTCTCTTTTTCCTCATCTTTAGAATGAGGTGGAAAAGGAAATGGCAAACGTCTCCAGTCCTTTTGCCAAGAAAACCCCAAATGGGATCAGAGAGGATTGAAAAAAACCAAAGCACAACAAAGTTGTAGAAGGGTTTTGAGGTGTGGAATAGTGAAGATGACAGAGTTCACAACTGCTGGCTTAAATTGTTTTTTATAAAGTGTAAATGGCAAGGTAATCTCCTAAAAGACAAGAGGCCAACAGTGGTATTGGGACATAAAGCAAGTTGGAATGTCTGCTGTTTTTATTCATTGTGAAGACTGTAAATTTAGATTTGGAGGAACTCAGTTTTGGCTGTGATAAAATGATTTACAGTGTGTCTTTAGGAATCCAATATTAAAGGTAATTTGTTAAAGATTTTTTTAACATTAGCTGCTTAAGTATAGCATGAAGAAGTGTGTCAAGGTAACAATTCATGTGAAGATCTCAGCTCACACTGGACTGTAAACTTGTATAAGTCAATCGCATGATCTGGTTGCTTAATAAAGCTACCACAGTCTTTGGACAGCCATAATAAAGGTGGGTTGTCTATCACGAAAAAAATTACATATGTTTGTATGTATGTGTGCGTGTGTGGTTTAGTTGTAGTTCGTAATGATTAAAACATATTTAGAGTATCATACTGACTTCTGGATCCCACATTTTAGGAAGGACAGTGGCAAATATAAGAATGAGAAGGTTGGAGACCATGTTATACAAAATTCATTGGCAAGCAATAGAAATGTTTAGAGTCAGAGTGTAAAAAGAAAACTAAGGGAAAATGTGATAGCTGTCTTCAACTATTTTGAAAAGGTGCATATGGAAGAAGGATTGATTTGTTTTATCTGCCTCAAAATGGTAGAAGTAGGAGCAATAGGTGGAATTGTGGCAAATGGGCTTGGTATAAGAAAAATTGCCAATACTTTGAATCCAAAAGTGGGATAGGATGACATGGATGAGTTATTTCCATTCATTGAAAGTCTTTTAGGAAAAGTTGGAACACTTCTTCTCAGGAATATTGTAGTTGGAAGATATATTCTAATTCCCAGAAACTGAGTCTGAACTCTGGTTATGTTACTAACACCTTGTGTATGTTTGGGCAATTCAATAACTTCACCTCAGTTTCCTTGTTTATACTATTGATGAAATTGAACCAAGATATCTAAAGCTTTAGTAACTTAAGACTTTTGGAACACCTTTTATCATAGAAGTGTATACATGTCAGTTTTCTATACTGTATTTTCCTGTCAGACATGTGTTAGGCCCTAATTTGAGCCCAGTTAGTACCAATTCCTGTTCTTACCTCTCCTCTTCTTCCACCTCCTCATTTCGGGATACGTCTTAGTGAAAATTGGTCATTACAGTCATACCATTGTATCATCACTATGTCAGAACAGAATTCATTTTGAAGGGCCATTCTCAAACATTTAAAAGTAAACTAGATAAAAGATTAAATTTGAATCAAACATTAAGCTATAAAGCATTTGATGTTTATATCAAATTATAGTCAAAGAGCCATTGGCTTTGTATCTAGAAGGGAATTTGATATTTAGACTCACCCCTAATTTTCATGAAAATATAAGGTATTTTCCATCTGAGATATACAGATAACATTAATTATTCTGTAGTTCCTTAATGTTCATATAAAAAAATGAAGGAATTTCCTAGGGGGAACCCACAAAGAACTGGTAATTTACCTC
>NW_025357602.1:0-1502 GCF_016433145.1 Gracilinanus agilis
GGACTAGAAAGAAGGGGAAAGTTCCCTATCCCCAAAATGCACCAATATTTACTATCAATTAAAGAATTACCAAATCAGATGCTTATGAAGCCAAAAGGTTGGAATGGAAGTCCAATAGGAGAGCATCATCTACCAAAGCCAAACTTCTGAGGATTTCATTCTTTGGTCAAGAGGTTACCCTGTCTCAGAAGAAATATCTTAATGGAAGCAAGAAGGGGGGCAATTTCACTCTCATCTTCTCTGGCCACGGTCCATCTGGAACATTCAGTTCAAAGTTCTATGCCACATTCTAAGAAAGAAATTCATGGCCAGGAATGGGGAGAGAGGAAAGCAATCAACATGAGGAGAGTCCTAGAGACAGGATTAGACTTAATTAAAGGGAAAACTTCCCAATAATCCAAGTCGTCTGATGATTGACTGAAGGGAATGGTGAAGTTTAGAGCTTGGGAAATACTGTAATTTTGAAGAAGATAAGATTCGGGGAGAAAGGGGGGAATTTGCAGAGAAAGCAAGATAAGAAGTCCCAGTGGCTCCCTCTTTCCTCTAAGATAAAACAAAAATTTGTCTTCGTTTTTAGAGCTTTTACAATTTTCCACTAACTTACTAAAGGTATATTACATATTACTATCCTTCACGAATTCTCCATTCCATGTCCCAGCCTTTTGCTGCTTCCCCATACAGCTTTGCTGTATTTTCATTTCCTGTTATGTAGTATGCCTTTACCCCAGCTGTACCCTGTGCCTGGAATGAGCTCCCTCTTTAACTCTGCTTTTTAAAATTTTCAGTTTTTTGAAATATTCAATTCAAGTGTCATTTCCTACAAGAAGCCTTCCTGATTCCCTGCAACTGCTATACCCTTCCCAAAAAATTATTTTATTTAGCTGCACAGGCAGCTGGGTGGTGCAGTGGATGGAGCAGCATTGGTGAAGGTTTTCAAGCTCATGTGTCCAAACTGCAACTTTAAGCTACCTTGAGCCCCCACATTGCCCCCAGAGAGTGGAGGGAAGAAGTGCTCTCTTTGGGCAGCTGGACAAAAGGGCAGGGCATGCAAAAATGTCCTTGGGTGCTGGGAAGAGGGAGAACAGAGCTGCTCCCCCAATGTCGGCTCTACAGGCATGCCAATACTCTGCCAACACTGGGACAGAGCATCAAGCCTGGAGTAAAGTAGACAAGAGTTCAAATCCAGCCTCAGACATTTACTGGCACTGAGACCCTGAGCAAGTAACTTCACCCAGTTTGGCTCAGTTTCCACATCTGTAAAATAAACTGGAAAAGGAAATGACAAAGCACTAGAATATCTCTGCCAAGAAAACTCCAATGAAGTCACAAAGAGGCAGACACAACCAAAATAACTGAACAACAACAACATGTAAAGCATGTTAAAAACTTTAAAGTGTTATACAAATGTGAGCTGCTATGATAATTTTGTATTGTTATTGTCAGTATTACTGAGGCTAACAGGAGTTATGTGATTTGCCTAAGGTCACACGGGTAGTTATCCA
>NW_025357603.1:0-5202 GCF_016433145.1 Gracilinanus agilis
GCTGGGCACAGAGATGCTCAATAAAGATGTTCAATAAAGTCATATTGTTTGACTATCTGATCTTTCCTCATGATATGCTCTCCAAAATATTTCTAAGATCTACAGTGAAAACTCTTAGAACATATGTGGATTCTGGAAAGCAAATCTAAAATCTAATTTTTTATGCAAAGAGGCTTGATTTATTTGATGATGTGGTGGTGGTGAAAGTCATAATTTAAGAAACAAGGAAACTGCTGATGAAAATTGATGTGGTCCACTGAATCAAGCCCACGTTTGGGAGCTGGGTTACCTGAATTTGAATCCAGCAATATGGTTGGACCTGGGTCTGACATTCTGCTTATCTGGGTCTCTATCTTCTCATAGACAGAATGAGAGGGTTAGCCTCGATGGAACTCTTTAAGTGCTTTTCCAGCTCTGGATCTGATGAACCCCTACTGCATAATCCTATAATGGAAAGGAATATTAGCTCCTCAGACCTCCCCATAGGGTGGAGCTCTCATGAACAGGTTCTGAAGTCCCCGCTAGGTGGCAATATTGGGCAGAGACCATGGAGAAGAGGGGTGGAGAAGAAGATTGAAGGATCTCTCTTAAATGGATGCAAATGAGGAAATCTGGAAATAAAGTCCTTCACAGTTGAGAAAAGAGCATCAGCCGGAAAACACAGGGCTCCAGTAGGATACTGCTGAAGGCCCCAGCAGGAGACACAATAAACCTAAATTTGGGTCTGAGCTCAGTCCCTAGGCAGCAGTGCTACTGGTCATAGAAGCTCTTAGCATTCTGCAAGGAAAAGAACCCCGAACAGCAAGTAAGGCCTGAAGTACATGGCATGGCACCACACACACACACACACACACACACACACACACTGTAACCATTATGGATCTCATCTGTAATATGGAGATAATGATGGCTTCCTTATTCACCTAAAAATTAGAGGCCACCCCTTCTCAATCTTCCTTCTGACTTACTCTCTTCCCCTTCTCCATTTGCAAAGCAAATCCACAGATGAGATCAATAAAGCATGAATCTCTTTTCTTGGAAGGCAAAGCATGTGGTTAAAATAATTCTATGCAGAGCAGCTATCTTTTTTGGGAATATTCATTCAATCACTCAATCAATGAGTCAGCGACTTATTAAGCACCCAGTGTATGCTGGGCACTATGCTAAGTGGTTGGAAATACAGAGATTTTTAAAAAAGGAACAATCCCTCAAGAAAAGATCTCAAGGTCCTTACATTTTGTCAAGAGAGACAATGGTATACATGGATGCACATACAACCCTCATCTACAAAAAGAAGCTAAATTGAGAAGGAAAGGTCCAAGCAGCTGTGTGGGAGTTGGGGTGGGATTATGGGGGTACAGAGGTTCAAGAAAACCCTCATGTAACCTTAAGGTAGCACTCGAGCTGAGTTTGGAAGGAAGAGAGGGAGAGCTTCTATGAGGCAGAGATGAAAAATGTATTCCAGGAACAGAGGACTGAAGGCACAGAAACAGGGAAGGGAGGATCATGTATGAGAAACATCAAGAAGACCAGTTTGATTATAACAGCCCTGAGAGAATATGAAGGGCAACAATATATAATAAGTGCAGAAAAGTAGATTAGACATAGGTTGTGAAATGCTTGAATTGGCAGAGAGACAAGATTCTCTATTTGGTCCAAGAAGGGGGAGGAAGTCCCTGGAGTTTAATTGACTACTTGAGTCACTCTGATCAGACTCAAGCTTTCATTTTTTTTTTTAAAACCCTTAACTTCCTAGGTGGAAGAGTGGTAAGGGTGGGCAATGGGGGTCAAGTGACTTGCCCAGGGTCACACAGCTGGGAAGCGTCTGAGGCCGGATTTTAACCTAGGACCTCCCGTCTCTAGGCCTGACTCTCAATCCACTGAGCTACCCAGCTGCCCCCTGACTCAAGCTTTCTTAAGCACCTATTATGTGCAACACATCATATTTCAGAGGCCAAAGAAGTTTATCGTTTCCGTTTAGTATCTTTTTTCCTTTTAATGTGTCATGCTCAAAAAGCTTTAAAAGGCCCCACTTCACCCATAGGATAAAATTTTATGTCCTCTGCCTAATTTTTTTTAATCCTTAATTTCTTTCATAAAATTGATACTAAGTAGAAGATTTGTAAAGACTAAGCCAATTGGGGTTAAGTGAATTGCCCAGGGTCACAGAACTAGGAAGTGACTGAGGTCAAATTTGAACCCAGGACCTCCGGCCTCCAGGTCTAGCTCTCTATCGCCTAGATATCCCACTGCCTAATATTTAAGCTGTGGAAGTGATCTTCCTAAAGAGTTTTGATCATCCTTCCCCCATCATCCAATAAACACCAGTGGCTCCCTATCACCTTCAGAATCAATTAAAAATCCTCTGTTTGGCATTCAAATTCCTTCATAACCTACTCCGTCTCCATTTCCAGTCTTCTTACATCTCATTTCCTCCCTCCCCCATATATTCTTCCATCCAAAGACACTGGCTTCCTTGCTGATCTTTGAAACAAGCATGCTCCATCTTCTAACTCAATGAATGTCTCTCAAACTAAAATGCTCTCCCTCTTCATCTCTATTTCCCAACTTCCAAGGTTTCTTGGCTTTGTTCAAGTCCCAATTAAAATCCCACCTTCTCCAGGATCCTTTTCCCAATCCTACTTAATACTAATGCCTCCCCTCTGTGATTCTTTCTAATCTATCCTGGCTATATCTCGTTTGGACAGAGTTGTTTGCAAGTAGACTCTCTCCATTAATTAGACCGTAAGCTTCTTGAGAGCAGGGATGATTTTTGACCTTTCTTTGTATCCTGAGACTTAGCACAGGACCTGGCACATAGTAGTAGGGGCTTAAGACATGCTTATCGATGGACTGGCCCTACCCAACCAAGTTTTTCTTCAACTATTCCCAACTGAGACCCTCTACTCAAGCCAGAACATTCTCCTCGCTGTTTCCATGACTCCCTCTGTTTATACTTTCCTCATGTTGGCTCATTCTTCCCATTCCCCCTCCTTCCACTTATCCAAAGACTACTCTTCCTTCAAAGTCTAGAGGCAGAGATTAGGCCATGCACTGTTCTAGTATTCCCATTCAGCCTCGAGCACACATGAGGCAAATACTCCTATTAATACAAACATCGAGTATGGAATGGAATAGACTGGAAAGCAGATTTTCAGCTTACAAGAATAACGTCTTGGACTCGGAATCTAAAGACCTGAGTCTGAGACTAGGTTCTGACACTGTGCTGCAACCTTGAATAGATGAGGTAGTCCCACTGAGGCTTCAGGGGAGAAAGAGAGCCTTTTGCCAGCAGATTTCCTCACCAGCTACTCCCTAAAGGGCTACGAGCTTTGTTCTTCAGAAAATCCTGGAGGTCAGTGCAGAGATGCAGTTAGCCATCCCATACTAGACCACTATGTGGGCTGGATTCTTCTCTTCATCAGAGGTTGTTTAGGTAAGGATAAAGGTTACTGGAAATGTTGCAGTATGGAATGTGGGATGGGATAAGATGGGCCAGTAGCTTGCTTTGGAAATCCTGCAAATTCCGAGACTGAGAGCCTAGACATGTGAGTAAAATGCTGGTTTTTCTGAAATCTTTTTGAAAAAATCTGCATGCTTTGGCTTCCCTCTAAGGATTTAGAAATGGAGTTTGGCTTCTCTAAACAGACTTGGTGTAATTGGGGTGGGGGGGGTAGGGAGGTGTAACATCATTAATTCATCGTGTGTGGTTTTGATTATATCATCTGAATTAACAGCTCTCAGAGGCAAGCCTTGATTAAAAATAAATAAGAAAAGAATAGTTTTCAAGAAGACCACCTAGCCTTCTACTAGAAAACACTCATTTTGGTGCTGGTATCCTTAAGATGAATTCTCCTGGGGTAAAAGCCCATGGGAATGCTCTTTCACATGAAATTCAAAGCTAGAAATCATCAAACTTTGGCTAGTCCTGTAGAAAATCCTGGAAAAAAATTGCCTGAACTCCAAACTTAGCACTATGTTAGGCACTATGGAGGGAGCAAGAAGAAGAAGAAAACACGAGGTGCTGTCAACATAGTATTTTTTTTTTATCATTGTTCAATCGTTTAAATTGTGTCTAACGCTTCATGACTCCATTTGGGGTTTTCTTGGCAAAGATACTGGAGTGGTTTAACATTTCCTGCTCTAGTTCATTTTACAGATGAAGAAACTGAGGAAAATAAGGTTAAGTGACTTGCCCAGGGTCACATACCTAGTACATGTCTAAGGCCAGATTTGAATTTAGGAAGATGAGCCTTCCTAACTCCAGGACCTGCTCTCTATCCACTGCCCTGGAAAGGTTTTAAGGGAGTACAAACATTATAAATACAAATGCCAGGAAAGTTCTTGGGAGGGAGAGAAATCTCAGTGGGCAGGAGCAGGGAGGAAGGGCTGTGAGAGGTAGGATTTGAGCCAGGGCATGAATAATGATAAGCAGAATTCAGACTGATGGAACTGTTATCTGAAAGCTGTTCCTTTACTTGCAAAGCTTCTGTTCCCTGGACCAGAAAAAAACAAAAGCAAGGATACAAAACTCAGGAAAGCAAATGGAGCTGGAGCTTCTCACCCTTCAGAGGGCAATAACTCTGATGATGAGGTCCCTGGAATGCCTTACTACATACATGAGAGGGTAAAGGGATGACTTTAGGGAATTTCAGTTCAACTCAACAACTATTCATTGTCCTAGATATTCGGAGAGCCCTTTGGAGAACTGAAAATGCTTTGTAAGTGCTAAATAGTATCCCTCTGCTGACTGTAAACCTATTTCTAGAGTTCTTATCATTGTGGTATCAAAGTACTCCAGATTGGACCCCAAGGGGGCTCCTAACTACTCCCCCAGGGAGTTATCCTTCCTGTCAACTGGCCAGAGGACTTTTCCTGTCTTTCTGTTTCTGATTAGCCCAGTGCAGAATTGTGCCTGGTCTAATGTAAACTTGGAACAGGACTATTTCAACTCATCCTCAAAGATCTAGCTCAAATGCTGTACCTGCCCCACTCCTATGAAGTCGGCCCAGATTCTGCCCAGATGGAAATGAGCTTCTCTTCCTCAGACCTCCAATATAGATTTCGACCCAAATTCTCTCATTCATGACTAACTCTTCATTTCCCAACTAGCTACGGTCCTTTTGGACTTCTCCATCCTATGTTCCATTTTTCATTAGATTTTAAGTTCCCTGAGGGCAGGGTCTTCTCTCTCTCTCTCTC
>NW_025357604.1:0-2015 GCF_016433145.1 Gracilinanus agilis
ATCTAACCCTACTGAGAAAGTCAGAAGGGATAAACCAAAGGGAGCAGGGGAGTGGGGAGGCCAAAAAAGGGAGGGGAGAAGAAGGGGGAGGGAATTGATTTGGTCTTTAAAAAACAAAAAGAGGGGAACAACAAGGGAGGGGGCAGAAAGGGAAGTCAATCAAGGGAGGGGAGAAGGGATACCAGCTCAAAGCAAACCACTTGTGTAAAAGGAAATAGTGTAATAAGAAGGAGTGGGTCTAGGG
The DNA here is from genome assembly GCF_016433145.1 of Gracilinanus agilis. NCBI lineage: Eukaryota > Metazoa > Chordata > Mammalia > Didelphimorphia > Didelphidae > Gracilinanus > Gracilinanus agilis. Next base: position 245 of record NW_025357604.1, read on the forward strand.
GAGGATACAAAAATGTCAGAGAATACACAACTAACAATTGTAACTCTGAATGTGAATGGGATGAACTCACTCATAAAACAGAAGAAAATAGCAGAGTGGATCAGAAACCAAAATCCTACCATAAGTTGTCTACAAGAAACACATATGAGGTGGGTAGACACACACAAGTTCAAGGTTAAGGGTATGAGCAAAATCTTTTGGGCATCAAATAAGAAAAAGAAGGCAGGAGTGGCTATCATGATCTCTGACAAAGCCAAAGTAAAAATAGATATGATTAAAAAAGACAGGGAAGGCCATTACATCCTGATTAAAGGCAGTATAAACAATGAGGAAATAACACTGCTCAATATGTAAGCACCAAGTGGTATTAGCATCCAAATTCATAAAGGAGAAACTGGCAGAGCTCAAGAAGGAAATAGATAGTAAAACCATAATAGTGGGAGATCTAAATATTCCTCTTTCAGATCTAGATAAATCAAACCAAAAAATAAATAAGAAAGAGGTAAGAGAGATGAATGAAGTCCTAGAAAAATTAGATTTAATTGATATGTAGAGAAAAATAAATAGGGACAAAAAGGAATACACCTTCTTTTCAGCTGCACATGGTACATTTACAAAGATTGACCATGTAATAGGGCATAGAATCATGGCAAACAAATGCAAAAGAGCAGATATAATAAATTTAACCTTCTCAGATCATAATGGGATAAAAATAATAATCAGAAAGGGCACCCGGACAGGCAAATAAAAAACCAATTGGAAATTAAACACTATGATTCCCCAAAACCAAATTGTCAAAGAAGAAATCATAGAAACAATCAAAAATTTCATTGAAGAAAATGACAATGTTGAGACATCCTACCAAACTCTGTGGGATGCAGCCAAGGCAGTACTCAGGGGGAAATTTATATCCTTGAGTGCATATATTAACAAATTAAGGAGGACAGAGATTAATGAATTGGGCATGCAACTCAAAAAATTAGAAAGCAAGCAAATAAAAAAACCCCAGATGAAAACTAAATTAGAAATACTAAAAATTAAGGGAGAAATTAATAAAATCAAAAGTAAAAGAACTATTGAATTAATAAATAAGACTAGAAGCTGGTATTTTGAAAAAACCGATAAAATAGACAAAGTACTAGTCAATCTAATAAGAAAAAGGAAAAAAGAAAACCAAATTGACAGTATTAGAGATGAAAAGGGAGACCTCACTATAATGAAGGGGAAATTAAGGCAATCATTAAGAACTATTTCGCCCAATCATATGGCAACAAATATAACAATTTAGGAGATATGGATGAATATTTACAAAAATATAAACTGCCTAGATTAACAGCAGAAGAAATAGAATACCTAAATAATCCCATATCAGAAATAGAAATTGTACAAGCCATCAAAGAACTCCCTAAGAAAAAATCACCAGGACCTGATGGATTCACAAGTGAATTCTATCAGACATTCAAAGAGCAACTAATCCCAATACTATACAAATTATTTGATATGATAAGCAAAGAAAGAGTCCTACCAAATTCCTTCTATGACACAAATATGGTACTGATCCCATAGCCAGGTAGACCAAAAACAGAGAAAGAAAACTATAGACCAATCTCCCTAATGAACATAGATGCAAAAATCTTAAATAGAATATTAGCAAAGAGACTCCAGCAAGTAATTAAGAAGGTCATCCACCATGATCAGGTGGGATTTATACCAGGAATGCAAGGATGGTTCAACATTAGGAAAACCATCCACATAATTGACCATATCAACA
>NW_025357605.1:0-3222 GCF_016433145.1 Gracilinanus agilis
CCCGTGTTTTAGCCTCCAAGCCTCTCATTTTACAGAGGAGGAAATGACTGACCTAGAGTCACAGTGCTTGTAAATTGATTAAGCCAGGATTCAATGCCAGATCTTCAAATATCTCTCAAAATTTAGGTTCATTTTTTTTCGGTTGGTGAATTTCCCCGCCTCTAACATTCATGAGGCCTGCTAAAAAGGCCATCAGAAAGGGAGTAATTCCAGGCTTAGATGGTTCATTTTAGGGCTTTTAAGTGAACACTGATCAACAATTTCCTTTGGGCCCTTTGTCACTGTCTCTGTCCTTATCAGGGTGGACCACACGTCTGGTCTCTAGGACTCATGATTTTGTCTCTCTGGTTCTCTTCATCTGCTGGGCTCCTGTCGCAGCCCTCCATGAAGACCCCAGACCCCTCTCCCTTCTGTGGCTTTCCGACCTCTTGCCTTTAGCTCTCTCAGGCTAATTCAGATTTTTGCCCAACCTGATCCTGACCTCTGCCATGCCACGGATGAACCCTTCGCACCCCCCCTTCTACACTGGATCGGAGCCCCAACAGCAGACCACAAGCTGGAAGACTCTCGTTCTAGACCGTAGAATTTTTTAAACATTTAAATGGAATTTTAAAAAAGCAGCCATGCACATTTACATTCTCCATAGAAACTTATAGTTGATTTTTATTTTGTTGTATCTGTATTGCCACCTACTCAAGGCAAGGGCAGCCGGGTTTTTTTTTCCACGTGGGCAGCTACAGGTCTCTATTTTTACAATTGCAGAAGTGTACATTGTGGTGCTATAGAAAGAACACTGGCCTAGGAGTTAGAAAACTTGTGTCCTAGGCCCAGTGGTGGCATGATGATGGGCCAGCTTGAGAGTCTGTGACTAAATCAGTCTATGTGAATTGAGTTCTTTTAGCCTCTTTATTGTGGTTATTGATGAAGGTCCAAAGAGATATTTTCTCATAATTAATCTTTTTCAAATGAACGTTTTCACGTTTCTCCTTATTTAGTTCCTGCTCTTAAAAGAGGTTTTTGCATAAGATCATGGAGCTAAAGAAGGAAAAGATCTCAGATCATCTAGTTCAGAGCCAGAAAAATCATAAAGTTTTGTTACTTTTTTGTACGTACATACCCTTCATTTCCATGCAGAGCTCTCTCTTCTTTTACTCAGCAGGGCATTCCTTGTAACAAAGGAAAAAAGAAAGAAAAGAAAAGCAGTCCGGAAAAGCTGAGCAGACTATCCAACTGAGTTTTACACCCAGGATTCCATTCCTGCGGCCCCCCACTCACACTTTTGCAGTCAATTTCTGAGTGACGCCGTGTCCACCTATTGTATGATGCTATTGTCTGAGGAAAATTAAAATGGTAGAAATGCCAGAGAGTAATGGGACTGGCGATGATAACTTGTGTTTGTCCTTCATTTCCAAGAGAGCCAATGGCATCACAAGCGGCATCTTCACTTGTGCACACATTCTGGATTTAAGGAGGCAGAATGGTGCTGAATCTCTCACTTCCATCAAAATCGGGTGGCAAGACAAAAATCTAGACTAGTGGGGATGGCCTGGGATGAAATGGATGGCATTGGCATCTTTGATGTCTAGTCAAGCTGTAAGTGCTCCTTGGAGGCCATTGGAATGGATCATTCTCATCTTCCCAACCATTCCTCCATCTTCCCATCCTCCTAACTCACTGATGGGTTTCAGGCTCGTCAGTTACCCTCAGCCTGGTTTTATCCCATCGGTCCAGACGGGCTTACTACAGTGTGGCCACTGAGCAGCCTCCAGCTTCTTGAAATCAGTTAATATTAAGGAGATTGAGAACATGAATAAGTGGAAAAAGAGAGGTGGGCTCTCAAGCCCTTCAGTTTTGTACGTGGAGAAACTGAGGCCCAGAGAGAAGCGACTTGCACCCAAGTCTCACAACTAATAAGTGTCAATGTTAGGGTTTAAAGCTCTGACTTAAAATCCAATTCTTTTTCATCTTTCTCAGCACTAGAAGTATTTTCTGGAATGTGTAAGGACAGGATGTTCTCAATGATGTATTATAATTGGTGATTCCAACTCTGAAATGGTACAAGAAATGGGAAAAACATTCAAAAGATCAAATGAGAATGCCTATATGCATTCTGGAGTTGCATATATGGAGTTGTGAGGATTTTTTCAGTTTGATTTGGAAATTTGGCTTGCAGATTTGTTCTCTTCCCATTGTCTTTGAGAAGGAGACAGCAGCTCAAATGATACTCTGGCAATGGAGGGGTTTGAACTAATTTTGACTGTTCTTTCATGCAGAAAGTACTCAACCTTGAGTCAGAGAACCAGAAAATTTTTAACTGGAAGAGAAGCTTTGCTCCAAAGGATTTGCTCCCACCATGGACGTTCTTCTTCCCCCTTTACCTTCACACATCTCACTGAGTGATTTCTACTTTAAAATATTTGAGTCAATTGAGATTCTCTGCCTTGTTAGTGAGCGAGTAGATCTTTCCAGCAGGAAGTCAATTATCAGGTTTTATCACTTCTCAAACACTGTATAAAATATAAACTGATCCTGGCATTTAAGGTTCCCCACATCCTGGCTCCAGCCTTCCTTTTCAGGCTTATCTCCCACTAGTCTTTCCCATATCCTGTTCCAAACAAGCAAGATAACTCATCAGCCCCGTGCTAATCTATTTCCTGACTGTCTTTGTGCCTTGGTATGTGCTGATCCTCCCAGCCTCTCTCCCTCCATCTCTGGCTGATAGAATCACTCAAGTCTACTTTATGTGCCAGACACTGGGTTGAGTGCTGGGGTTACAGTGAAAGGCAGAAACAGTCTCTCCCCTCAAGGAGCTTACATTCTAGTGGAGACCATATACAGAGTGTACCAAAAGTCCAAGTGTAATTAATTAGCTTAACTTATTATTTATTATATATATTGTCATATTATGTATATAATATGTTATGTCAGCTAAGACTTTTAGAGCACAGTGTATGTATATGCTTCAACTATATATAGATATATAATGTAATATGTTATAGTGACTTTTGGAGCATTGTGTGTATATTCCAACTATATATAGATATATAATATATTAAACTAGCTTAATATAATGACTTTTTTAGCATTGTGTGTATAGTCCAACTATATATAGATATATAATATATTAAACTAGCTTAATATGACTTTTTTAGTATTGTGTGTATAGTCCAACTATATATAGATATATAATATATAATATATTAAACTAGCTTAATATTATAA
>NW_025357606.1:0-9566 GCF_016433145.1 Gracilinanus agilis
ATTATTATTATTAACCAGAAGTCCCTTCCAGGAGGCTATAAGATGAGCTTATATCTTAATAATTTAATTCTATGACAACAAATAATTTTCTATTTACCTCCAGAAAATTGAATAGAAAGGATGGACAGTAACATAGTGACTTGTCCCAGAACTGTTTCTATCTGAATTTATGAAATGAGAAACTTAAAAGATGAGAAAAATGAAGTAATAAATGCTAAGGATGATCATTCACATTTTAATGGTTCTTTATAGTTTACAATTTGTCTTACTATATAAATTATTTTTCTCTCCATTTTATATATTAGGAAAGTGAGTTTTGGCCAGATAAAGTGAATTGGCCCTATATTGTACAACTCATTAATGATTTTGAAATGAATTGGTTAAATATAAAAAGGTGTGGTGAGATGAAATAAAATATATCAAGTAAAAGACTGAAGGGAGAGGTTTTTCAGGAAAAGAATGGAAGGGATTGGTAGGAAGGAAGGCATACTCCATAGAGAAAGTAGCCTTGATAATGCAGTGATTCTGTCATTTGACCACCTGAGGGAGACTCATTGTTTGAAGGTTGAAAATGTGTCTGATTTTGGACAGGGGTATATGGAGAAGAAGTGTTCAAAACATTTTCAACTATGGAAATGTTTTGTGTTCACTCTCCCCCCAAACTCCTCCCAGCTGCTCAAAATCTTTATCAATAGCCCTGTCCTTCTGTTGGGGAAGGTAGCAGTACTGGACAGAGGTCTGTGTGGAGATGGAGTCCCCAGTGTACCTTCTCTGTCTTCTGCTCCTCTGGTTTCCAGGTGAGGAAGGATAATGTGAGGAGGAGAATATGGAGAAGGATGAGAGTCAGATTGAGGTCCTTTGCAATATGAGATGTACTACATTCTTCGTCTCAATGAGAAAATTCTTTGACGATGATATAGGAGTGAGAACAAAGGGACTTTTTTGAAATGAATGAATAGAATTCCTATAATTATATATTAAAAGGAGAGTTTGGGAAAGGAGCAGAAGTCACCTTGGTTCCAAAACCTCAAATGTCTCATGATTAATTTTAGGTTAAAAAAGCAAACTTATTCTGACTCAGTCACCAGCCTCTTTGTCACCATCAACTGCAAGGCCAGTCAGAACCCCTTGCACAGCAATGGGAACACTTACCTCCACTGGTACCAATAGAGACAAGGAAAACCTATTAAATCAGTAATCTATAGAGTTTCCAATCTATGCTCTGGAGTTCCTTCTTGATTCAGTGGCAGTGGAGCTCGGACAGATTTTACCTTCACAATCAGTAGGCTCCTCTGGGGTCTGAGGATGCTGCAATATATTATTGTCAGCAAAACACTCATTGGCTTCCTCCACAGTGCTCTAGCCCTAAACTAAAACCTCCCTGTACATTCAGCCTCTGAGCTTAAGGGATTAGCTCTTTTTCCTGTTGTACTAGGTTCAAAGCAGCAGCTGTTCGAAGGTCAATAGAGGGCTATTTCAGTGCTCTTTCTTCAGTTCCTAAATGTACTCTATTGCTCAAGAGGCGGTGTAATATGATGGAAAGAGTCCTGGACAAAAGGCTCCTGTTCCATCAGTTGGAATAAATCTTTTCATATTGTGAAATTTTCCTGGCTTAATATTCTAATCCATGTTACTTCAAATTGCCTTGTTTTGGAGGTATGCCTGAGATGAATTCTCTGGTTAGCACATTTTTTATCTATGTAGAAATGATTAGATAGAAAATAATGTAAAATTAATAAAATAATTTCTTGGAGACTTGTGCCTAACATACAGACTATTGTTTTAATTTTTTAAAATAAAACTTCTACTTAGCTCCCAGCTCCCCATCTTTTCTATGAGAATACTGTGAGAATACTTACTGTAAGAAACTTAACCTAGTGCTTTTCAGAAACCCAGGTAAACTTTGTAATGTAGCATTGCCCTAAATATACAGTTAATCACCTTTAACAGAAAAAATTTTAAAAAGATTATCTGGTATGTCCTATTCATGATCATGGTCTGATGATAAACTTACAAACAAAATATTGCTTCTTAGATGCTTGTTATCTAACTTAGACACACCTCACCAACTTTGACCCTTGTGCTCATTGGGAGATCTCCTGGGTTTCTGTTCTTAAAATGTCCCAATGTCTCTTTACAAAGGTTTCTGTGCTCAGTCCTAATGCCTCTTTCCAGTAGGATTATTTTTTGCCCTAGGATCCTGTCCCAGGGTCACAAGTATTCCAACTTTCCCCTGGATGCCTATTTGCCTCATGTTTCTTGGGTGGAGCTGAGCAGAAGAAGATGAACCAGAAAATCTAGGAATCCATAATCTCTGGAGAGTCTGTGAGTCAGTGGTAAGACTATTTAAGAAGGATATGATGTCAGTGCAATCTCTCAGGGAGGCAGCTTCACATACTACTTGCTATGACCAGAATCAGACCCCAGGGCCGTTCAGGGTGCAGGGGAAATCTTAGAATTAGAGATTTAGAGCTCAAGAGGACCTTAATGGACAAAGTATCCAATCCACCAATTTTACAATGTTTGTGGTACTATATACATTGTTCTCCTTGTTCTGCTCACTTCACTCTGAATCAGTTCACAAATACTTCCCACATTTCTTTGAAATTGTCTTTTCATTTCTTGTAACTTAATAGAATTCCACTGTAAGCATATATGTTGCTTGTGTGCTTAGTCACCAATTATCCAGGAATCAGAGCCACCATTACCATAAATACGGAAGATACATATATGTAGAGATAGAAAGGAGCTCATAGGTAAGTCTAACCCCTTCACTAAGATCAGAAAGTTTGAAGCTCTAACTAATAAGGGTTATACTTAAGTAATTTGAATTAGATCTATTAATCTATGAAGATTATTCAAGGAAAAGTTAGAAACTGAGGAAGAGCTCACTTTAGGCTGCAAACATTTAACATCCATTGAGTACATAGTATGATGTGACATGGCTTGAGGATTAGAATAACACATCATATCTTGTAATTTTTCATGGTCAAACATATAACGTGACCTTATAAATACATATAAACATCAAATCTATCTTTGAAGACTAATCTAATGGCCCTTTCTGGAAGTGGAGCATCATTAAAGACCAAACTATGCTCCTCAGCACCTTGGACATACCAGTTTTATATCAAAATTTAAGAACATTTTAATAGTGGCCATCATATGAAGTATTTATGATCTCTAAACTATATAGAATAAAGATATGCAAAATATAGAGACTTACTAGAAGAAATAAAAACTCTGTGGGGACATGATTATGTATAAGTATATCTACACTTAAATATTTAACTATTTATATACACATGTAATTTTTATAATATTATACATATGCATATTTACATGCATATATATATAAAATTCTTGCAATCAGCAATAATTTTCTACTATCTGATTTTCTACTGAAATAGTTAATGTTGTAGCTAGTTTTGAATTTGAAGCCAATGTGACCCATTGCAAATTATTTATTCTTTCTCAGCCTCAGTTTACTTATCTAAAAATTAGTGATAATAATAGTAATTATTACATGATGTTTTTATGAGGACCAACAAGCTAATTTATATATTGAAAATCTAAAGGCTGTATAAATGTTAGCTATCATTATTGCCCTTAAGATCCCATCGTTGTGTCCAAAGACCAAGAGTTTGTGCCCTAATACTTTCATTCCATCACAAAAAGCATGTATGGAATATTAAATATAAAATAATAGCCAGTAGAAAGTGACTTGCATAAGGACTGTTCCTATCTAAATTCAGAACAAGATGAGAAGAATGAGGTAATAAATGCTAAAAATAATTACTCACATTATGAAAGGAGACTGTTTCCAAAGCATTTGTTTGAAAACCATTTTTCCATATAGGTGACTCAATAATTTTTCTCCCCATTTTACAGATTGAGAAACCGAATTTTATCAAGACTGAATTTGCTCAAAGTCCTTCTGCTAGTTAATGACTTTGAGGTGGGATGGGAGTTAGAGACTAAGTGATGTGATGAGATGAAATGTATATTCGTCCTGAGGTCAAAGATTAAAGGGAATTAATTTTGTAGGGAAAGAATGGAAGGGTCAGATGGGAAGAAGGCAGTATGGCTGAAGAAAAGTAACCTTAATGTTATAGTGATTCTGTCTTTTGACCACCTGAGGGAGACTCACTGCTGGAAGGCTGAAAGTGAGTCTAATTTCTGATAGGGACATGTGGAGAAAAAGTGATGAAAATGTTCCAAGTCTTGGAGATGATAAAGCTCCCCTGTTTACATAATGCTTTGCATTCATTCTCCCCCAAACTCCTCCCTGTTCCTCAAAATCTTTATCAATAGTCCTGTCCAACAATGGACAGAACTCAGTGTGAAGATGAAGTCCCCAGCTCAGTTCCTCTGTCTCCTCCTGCTCTGGCTCCCTGGTGAGGAAGGAGAATTGGGGAGAAGATTATGGGGAAATATGGGAGGCTGGGAGAGGCCTTTAGTCATCTGAACTGTGTTGCTTTGTCTCAGTGAGAAAAATCTTTGAGAAATTGAAATGGGAGTTAGAACAAAGAGACTTTGGTGAGAGAAATTAAGAAATGTCAATAGTCAGTGTTTAAAGGGAAAGTTGGGAAAGAAGCACAAATAATCTTGGTTCTATAACCTCAAAAATCTCTTTAATTCCAGGTTCACAAGGGGAAGTTGTTCTGACTCAGTCCCCAGCCTCTGTGTCTGCGTCTCTGGGAGAGAGAGTCACCATCAAGTGCAAGGCCAGTCAGAGCCTCTTACACAGTGATGGGAACACTTACCTAAACTGGTACCAACAGAAACCAGGAAAACCTATTAAAGCACTGATCTACGGAGTTTCCAATCTATACTCTGGAGTTCCCTCTCGATTCAGTGGGAGTGGGTCTGGGACAGATTTCACCCTCACAATCAGTAGTCTGGAGCCTGAGGATGTAGCCATCTATTACTGTTTTCAACACACTCACTGGCCTCCCACACAGTGCTTCAGCCCTGAACAAAAACCTCCTCATATCATTCAGCCCTCACTCAGGGGAATATCTATTCTCTCCTGAGTCCTAGGTTCATAGCAGCTGCTATCTAATGTGAAGATAAGACCTAACTTACCTTTTCCTTTAGAATCTCCGTGTTCAGTCCTTATTATTTACTCCTTTGCTGAAGAGGAAGCATGACTTGGAAGAAAGATCCCTGGACAAAGGGCTCCCCTTCTTTCAGCTGAAATAAAATATTATCCCTAAGCAATGTCATACTGTGAAATTTTCTTGGTTCAATATCCCCATCAATGTTACTCCAAAATGTCTTTTGTTAAAAATTTGGCTGAGATGACTTTTCTAGTTGGGCAGTTTTTCTCTTGTAGTAGAAATGTGTGTAAATAGGGTTTTGTATCCTTGACTTCAACTCCAAGAATCCCTTTCCTTTTTGTCCCTGTGTTGAGAAGTCCTGATGTGTATAGATAAGTTTGTGTAGCTCTGCCTTCTCTGGTCTCTATCCTTCTGCCTGTGTGGTCTGGGAAGCTCCTCTTTATTAAAGGCTATTACTTTCCTCTACTTCAAGTTATTATTTATAAACCTTATAAAATATAATACTTGGAGTATTTGATATTAATTTTTAATCTTACAAATGTTTAGATTCAAAATAATTTGAAAGGAATAGTAATAATTTCTGGCAGACTTTTCCCTCAGATGCAGAATATAACATGTTTTTCATTAATGGAATCATTACTCAGTTCACAGTTCTCTATTTTTCTATTAGTATTATTTGAGAAACAACCCAGGACTTCACTGAAATCTAGGTAAACTCTGCAATGAAGCATTATACTTAATGTTCAGTGACCCTGTAAAAAAAAATTCAAAAAATTGTCTGGAATGTCCTGTTCATGGCAATGTCCAAATAAAGCTTACATACAAAAGACCTTTTCTAGCTATTCATTTCCTGACTCTCCCAAATCTGATGCCTGTGCTACTTAGAGGATCTTCTGGATTTTTGTGCTCAAAATGTCCCAATATCTCTTTCCAATTGTATTGTTTTCTGTTCTGGGATACTGTCTCAGAGACCCAAAAATTCCACTGTTCTTCCTTAATGCCTTTGAGTTAGTGGGCAGGCCATCTACGCAGGACATGATGACAATGTCATCTCTCTGGTAAGGGGAAATTCTTTTTGCTTTTTGCCATTACTAGTTTGGAGAACAGGGGAAATTATAGGATCACAGATTTAGAGCTCAAAAGGACCTTAACATTCTAAGAATCTACTCTAATTTTCTAAAGACTTATGATATAGTATAAATTGTTCCCCTGGTTCTGCTCACTTCCTTCTGCATCAATTTATAAACACTTCTCAGACTTTTCTAAAATTGTCATCATCATTTCTTATGTTTCAATAATATTCCTTTTAATGCACATTTTATGATTTATCTAGCTATTCCCCAGTTTATGGACACTCCATAAGTATTCATTTGTTGCCACCACAAAATGATCTACTCTGAATATTTTGAATGTATGGCTCTTTCCCTTTGTCTTTTATTATTATTTTTGCAGTCTATAGGCTTAATAATATTATTGCTGTTTAGAGAGTGTGCAGAGTTTAGTATCTGTTCAGGGATGGTTCCTAATTGCCTTCCAAAAAAGGTGAGACAAATATTGCATTAATTTACCTATTTTCCTGTAGCCCCTCGAACATTTCTCAACTTTTTTTTATTTGTTAACTTCACCAATCTGATACCAGCCTTTCCTTTAATAGGTAAGGAAACTGAGGGTCAGAAAGGTAAGGTGGCATGGCCAGTCATACCATTTAGGATGTTAAAAGTGGGATTGGTATCCCAGGCCTCCTGGGATTCCAGATCCAACACTCTACCCATTATGCCACTCTGCCTCTCTCTACCATATTGTGGCCCCTCTGCAGACTGTACCACATTATTTTTATAGGTGAAAATATTAGGCCAGAATGAACATTAGGACATTGTTAAAAAGTAAAGGGAATAAAAACCCAGCAGTTTCTAGGTTGAAGGTGTGATTCTACAATTGTGGGTGATGACAAAAGTCTATAAATTATCTATTTTCTTGTGTGCTTATGACCTGCCCTGTATCCTCCTAAGTTTGAAGGCAGTGCATTTTTAAAGTCATTTCTTGGATTGATTCTGCAGTGAAAATAACCTTTTGAAATTCAGTGCTAAAGAAATTTGATATTCCTCTCTTCTTATATTTTATCAACTGGGGAAGAGAAGAAAAGGGAGAGGAACAAAGATAGAAACACACATAAGAGAGACAGAGAAACAGTCAGAGAGAGGCAGGGAGACAAAGAGTCAGAGACAAAGCCAGAGAAAGAAAAAAAGAAAGAGAAAAAGATTCCCATATCTTAAAATTCAGTCATGCTTTTCAGGATGGGGGCCAAATGAGTTGAAACTTTTCCGTTTTGAAGCCCTGGGGACCAACTATATCCTGTTTGTACAAAATTCTCCCAAGAGCTTGCCAGCTGGGTTGTCACCTGCAGAACTAGTGAGAATTTTCTACCCAATGCTGAGAATCTTCATATCAACCTCCAGGCACAAAAATAGCGACAGGTTCCCAAGATTTTTGTTTACATCTCCATCCTTCATCCCTGGATCCCTGACTAGTCCAGGGTGAGCAGAATTTACTCCAAAAGATTTTTATTGCAAGAGCAAAATGGAGGTTGAAGATTAAGAAAATCATGCCTAGTTCCCTTCCCACTCTCTAGTCTCTCTTCAAGCACAGGCTTCTGATCACTGGGGCTTAGCTGTCCAAACTCCTTCCTCTTTCACTAAACTACTATGGAGACCATGAAGTGCTATGTCTCTAAATTTGCTTGAGACAAAGTTGTAGTAGCTGAGTATTGTCACCTCACCTTGTAGTGCCACTGCCCAATCACATACTTGTGAAGAAATGACCAAATCTATGTTTCATTCCAGCTTGTATAAACTTCACCCTAATCTCTCCCTAAGGATATGTAGGCACTAAACACAAACAACACACAGCAAAGCAAAACAAAAACTCTGGTTCTGATGACCTCCTCTAATTTCTTTCCTTCAAGTACAACCTGGCTACTCATTTCTAGTGCAAAGCTTGTTATTTGTTTAGAGGAAATCCCAGAATATGAAATAGTTTAAAAAAGACATTTATGTTATCATTTGGCAGAGGAGAGGGAGCTGGAATGGAAGTGTGGCTCCTCCTCCAAACATTACTAAGAGTTCTTAGGTCTTTCAAGGTTATTTTTCTTTGTAATATTGTAGTTATTATAATAGTTAGATTTCTCATTTTGTTTACTTTAGTCTACATTAATTCACACAAATCATAGCACTTTCCTGATGGGGCTCTTATAAGGATCAATGAAGCTAACATATAAATTCCTTTACAAACCTTAAAGGACTTCATAAATGTTATTATTATTTCCCTTAAGATATCTTTAGTGGGCTCCCAAAACAAGAGATTCTGTATTCATACTTTTATTCCACCATGAAAGTAGTTATTTATCTTCTTTGAAGTATTAAATATAAAATAATACCCAATGACATGCACAATAACTATTTCTGATTGAACTCCTTAGAAAAAGAGAAGAAAATGAGTCAATGAAAACTAAGAATAACCATTCTTGTTGTGATAGGGCATTTCATTTTCCAAAGGGTAACAGTGTGGAGTGAATTTTTTTTATAATTTTTTATTTTTAGAAAAATTTTCCATGGTTACATAATTCATGTTTTTTCATTACCTTTCACCCCCTCAACTTCCTCCACCTTAGGTAACTCACATTTCCACTGGTTTTAACATGTGTGGTCAGTCAAGACTTATTTACATATTATTGATAGTTACATTGGTGTGGTCTTTTTGGGTCTACATCCCCAATCATGTCCTCATCAACCCAAGTGTTCAAGCAGTTGTTTTTCCTCTGTTTTTCCACTCCTGTAGTTCTTCCTCTGAATGTGGGTAGTGTTCTTTTCCATATATCCCTCAGAATTGTCTTGGGTCATTGCATTGCTGCTAATACAGACATTCATTACATTTGATTTACCACATTGTATCATTCTCTGTGTACAATGTTCTTCTGGCTCTGCTCATTTCACTCTACATCAATTCCTGGAGGTCTTTCCATTTCACATGGAATTCCTCCAGTTTATTGTTCCTTTGAGCACAATAGTATTCCATCACCAACATATACCACAATTTGTTCAGCCATTTCCCAATTGAAGGGCATACCTTTCCTTTCCAGTTTTTTGCCACCACAAAGAGTGCAGCTATAAATATTTTTGTGCAAGCCTGTTTATCTATGATCTCTTTGGGGTACAATCCCAGCAATGGTATGGCTGGATCAAAGGGCAGGCATTCTTTTATCGCTCTTTGGGCATAGTTCCAAATTGCCATCAAGAATGGTTGGATCAGTTCATAACTCCACCAGCAATGCATTAATGTCCACATTTTGCCACATCCCCTCCAACATTCATTACTCTCCCCTGCTATCATTTTAGCCAATCTGCAGGTGTGAAGTGGTACCTCAGAGTTGTTTTGATTTGCATTTCTCTAATTATTAGAGATTTAGAACACTTTCTCATGTGCTTATTGATAGTTTTGATTTCTTTA
>NW_025357607.1:0-1363 GCF_016433145.1 Gracilinanus agilis
AGAAATAAATAAGAGACATAGAAATGGAAGAGAGGAAGAGGACAGTAGAGATATGTGGGGAAAGCATAAGAAGATTAGGGGCTTCAATTCTAGCAAGACTGTGGAATGCCCAATGCACCCCAGTTTGGGAGGTCTCTGGTAAACCATAATTTAGGAATTGCCAAACACATAGCTTGCTCCCCAGTGTGACAAAAACAAACCTTTCCAAATATTGTTATGTTCTTCCAAGAAATTACTAGTGCAGGAGTTCTGTGAGAAGAACATACAGTATTCTACAAAAAGCTGGGTCACATATTCATATGTTGACATGTTGAATTGACATGATAAATTACCACCCATAGAAAACTGTTCAAAACCACCTAAGTAATCTAAATCCATTGTTTCCTTTCTGTTAATCATTGACTTCTATTGTGAGTGATCTAATCCCTCTGCCTGATCCAACCATCTATAAATAGCTACTTGAAATCAATAAACTTTGTCACTGATCAGCAAGAGGACTTCCCAGAATAACTTTTCCTACCCCAGTTTGTTGACCCACAAGTAATTTGTTGAGCTGGTCTCTACAGAGATATAAATAGAGAGGTATATGACAGGAAGAAGCTGCAGAATGGTTTGTATTATAATTAAAATTAATCTTGGCAACTTTATATTGAATCATAATTACTGATTAGCAAAAGTGAAAGAGAAAATATAAGTATAATTAGAAGGTCTCCAAGATGTACAGTGTCTCTTTGACCCAGGTTTCCTGTCACACTGCTGGACACCACTCCATGCAATTACTTCTTTTAGATCTTTCTACCCAATAGGCAGCAGCCTGGGCCATTTTAGGATTCCCAAGCCCCAGTCAGGAGAGATCTTTTGGTCAGATAAAAGTGAAACTGTTTGGTAGAGAGAGAGGAAATCTGGTCCTGAAAGAAAAAAAATGGCTCAGAGTTTCTAATCAGCCATGGTTTTACTTCAGTACTCTCCTTAGCAGACACATCAAAAAAATTGACTAACTTCCCCTGGTTAGGAACTGTACTCCCAAACTGGCAATACAGATAAATGACTCAATGGCACCATACATAATGAGGTGAGTTTTTCTGGAAATGGGGTCCCCCTGATAGTTAATTCACACACTTGCATCAAGCTCAAGCTAAGGTAAAAATCTCATTATAACAAAGAGGAGTTCCCAAGATATTACATCAGTTACCTCTTGATGAGCTGTAATAAAGTTAATATAATCCCTTCAGATAATGAAATTTCACAATTCTGTAAATTTAGTATTTTCCTAAAAACTTACCCTACCATAAATTAACTATATTTGTTAGTTATGAGAATATTTACTCTCATTTATATTATTCATGTAAGGAGAGACCCAATT
>NW_025357608.1:0-8658 GCF_016433145.1 Gracilinanus agilis
ATATATATATATATGGAAGTAGACCAGTACTCTTTATCTTTGAGGAGAAGAGAGTAGCTTCAGGTTTGCCCTTTCTTCTTCACTCCCTGAAGTAAATAAAATCTCCTTTGAAAATGGTTTGGAGGATAACAGTCTAGATATATCTATTCCTTCTCTCTTTGAGTCACATAAGGAGAACTCACCACACATAAGCCACCTTCTACATGTGGGATCCACCATTCTTTCTCTTCTTCTTTACATATGCTTTCCACATAAACATGTCTATCTATCTAGTTGCCTAGACACTGTCTAGCTGCCATCTAGCTATTTAAACATCATTTAGCCACTGAGCTACCATCTAGCTGGCCCTTCAGGCATGCAGACCAAATGTCTATAACTTAATTAGTTTTTTTAGGTTTTTTAAAAGAATAATACTCATGGGAATCTAACAACAGATTCCTGCCTGTTAGTGGAAAAAGAAGTGTGCATTGAATTTTATGTTATTGTTCACTCTGTCTCTGTTGCAAGCTGCACTGTCCCTGATGCTGTGTCCTATCCTGTCATATAGAACAATTTTGTTTTTCCTCCATTTGGATTAGTTGCAAATGTTCCTTTAGTTTAACCAAAGAATAAGAAAGAAGAAATATAAAGAATGGCTCATAAGAAAAAATGTTTAAGCATACTATGTCCCAGAAAAAATCCATCTTCATTCAAGAGACTGGAATTTCTAAGCTTGTTCTAGTCTTTCATCCTAAGGTCCCTTCCAATCAAAACCACTGGAAATTAATGTTTGTAATGGAAATGAATATTTATAATACAGTTAACAACTTTCATCAACTTAAAAGTCTACTTCTCACCCAGTTTCCCATTAATACAGTATAGTGGGACTGAATTTTTGAGTATATTCAGTTCCCAATATCTGTGTCATAAAGAAATGTCATCTGGCCAAAAAGTAACTAGAGAAAATATATTTTATGTACAGACATTTGTTAATTTTTAAATATATTAAGAAAATAAAAATAAAAATAAATTTAAAAAAAAGTCTAGCCATACAGCTGCTGTCTAGCCATCTAGATGCTGCTTAGCCACCATCTAGTTACTTAGATGCTGACTAGATGTCCAGAGTCTAGTTTTATAGACACCATCCAGACACGTTTAGCCAACTAGATGCTGTCTAGATACCATCTAGATGTGTAGACATCTAGCGGTCTAGACACCATCTAGCCATTTTGTTTTTCCTCCATTTAGATTAATGGCAGATATGTATTTAGTTGACTGGGAAATGAATTGAACTATATGGCTTTTTTACAGTATTTTTAAAACTTAATAAATACTTTGAAGCTTTGTTAAAAAAAGGGCTGAGGCTATGTGAATAAACATGCAGGATAAGAAATCTCTGCAAGAAGAACCCAAAATTCAGGAGAATGTTCTTTACTGACTTCTTTTACAAATTTAGTCTGGCAAAAAAAAAATGATGAACATAGTGGAAGCTGAGAGTAGTATAGCTCAGTCATTGAAGAACATATTACAACCTGAGATGAATAAAAAAGATCTCCCCTTTCTAATTTACTACTTTGGAGAGATCACCTCATGGGGAAGTGAAGAGTAAACAAGACTTTATAATGGCATTTAGTTATTAAAAAAAAGAAACAAAATGAATTCTCAGAAGACAAAGAGTATTCTGATAGAAACCAGTGTATTCACTATGACCAAGCCAATGTCTTGTCTGCTAAAGTAGGCTTGACTCCTATTCAGATTAGGTACTGGTTTGGTAATCAAAGAGCAAGAAAGAAGAAATATTAGGGATGACTCATAAGAGAAGAAATGTTCAAACAAACTATGTCCTAAAATATATCCATCTTCATTCAAATGACTAGAGTTCCCAAGTTTGTTCTAGTCCTAAGGTCCATTCTGATTAAACCCACTGGAAATTAATGTTGTAATGGAAATGGATGTTTATACCACAGTTAACTTCTATCAACCTTCAAAAATCTACTTTTTTCTTCCAGTGTAATGGGACTGAATTTTTTAGCATGTTCAATTCTACTCAGTATTTGTGTCTTAAAGAAACATCATCTGGATAAATGTAACTAAAGGAAATATATTTGATACAAAGACATTTATCAATTTTAAAATATGTTGGCAGAATAAAAATAAAAATAAATTTAAAATACTCTAGGCATCTAGCCATCTAGCCGATGTCTAGCTGCCTTCTAGCCATCATCTGGACACTATATAACTGTCTAGACATCTAGCCAACATCTAGCTGCTCTCCAGCTGTCATCTAGATATCTAGACAGCATCTAGTCACTGTCTAGATGCCACCTACCCATCGTCTGGACATCTAGTCATTGTCTAGCTGTCTAGCCATGTAGGGGTCTAGTCACCATCTAGCCGTTTAGATGTCTTGACATCTAGATGTTATCTAAATGCCATCTAACCACTGTCTAGATGTTTAGATGTCCACTAGCCATTGTCTAGCCATTTAGTCATCTAGCCTTCTAACTATCTAGTCTTCTAGCCATCTAGCTGCCATCTAGTCATCATCTAGCCCTAGAAAATCATTTGGGGGAGAGACCTAAGCTCTTAATCTATGGTGAGTAGTGAGCTTCATTATCAGGGACATGATTGGAGGTGGAGTGCTACCAGGGGACAATATCTTCTTTCTCATCTGCAGTAATTGGCATTGTTCTAGGTGTGAAGTACAGTGGAAAAGAAGAATTTACCTAGAAAAATCCAAAAGGCTGTAGCAGAAACTTCCTAGAAAGTAGAGCTCAAAATGGATATGTTAGATATTTTAATTGTCTGAGAAATACAGAGAATAGAGATTATATATTTAAAGGGGTAATGAACCAAAGGAAGAAAATCTAAAGTGTGTGGAAAGAGAATAGAGAGAATGGAGAGAATGAGAGAACTCTCTTTGGAAAGGAATACAAAAATAAAATGTAAAAATTTAATGGGCAGGGCTAATTAAATGGCTAGATAGAAGGGGAAATCTATTTGGTTGAATGAGGGCAAAAAAAGAGGAAGAATTAAATAATCAAATACAAGAAGGAAAAAATAGATATTATTAAGCAAAATTCCAGAGAAAGGAATAACTAAAATAAGGAGGGGTAATTGGTGAAGGAAAGAGAACCACTGATAATAGGGTCACCTCAAAAAAATTGAAGGTAAAGTAATGAAGAGATACTGCTGTGTTCATAAGGGAAGAGGTAAAACTCATAACTTGAAAAATTGATATTAGAGATAAATGAGGGAAAAATAAAATAACATTCAAAAATTTAACTATAAAAATAAACAATAAGAAATCCTCAGATTAAATAAGAAAACAAAATCCTATAATCTATTATTTACAATATGCATAATGCTTTCTCATTTTTATCTTTCCTTCTAGTTGCTAAATTTAACCTTTATTTTTTAAACATTCAATCATATGATTATATACAGATTAGTGATTCTGAAATGGCGTATATATCAGTAATCAGACTTTTTAAATTTTAAGATAAAGTCATATACATATTTGGGAATTTATTTGGTAAAAAGAGATTGTTAATCTATGTCTTTGAATTTACTGTTCAATGCTTGGCTCAGTTATTTACCTATGTTCATCAGCCATTGATTATTTTCAACCAACCACAAAGATATTGGCACCCTTTACCTTCTTTTCAGAACCCAAGCAAGCACCTTAGGAAGTGCTCCAAGCCAGCTAATCCAAACCAAACTCCACCAACCTGACACTCTTATTGGTGATGACCAAATTTACAATGTAATCATCATTGCTCATGGCTTTGTAATAATTTTCTTCATATTAATATCCCTTATAATTGGAGGTTTGGAGAACTGACTTGTTCCTCTAATAATTTGTATTCCCAATATAGCATTTCCCTGAATAAATAATATAAATTTCTGACTCCTACCTCCCTCCTTACTATTTTCTCCTAACATCTTCAACAGTAGAAGCAGGAGTTGGAATAGTTTGAGCAGTATATCCCCCACTCACAAGAAACCTTGCCCATTCTGGCGCTTCAGTTGATTTAGCAATCTTTTCACTTCACTGAGTGGGAATTTCATCTATTTTAGGAGCTATTAATTTCATTATAAGAATTATTAATGTAAAATCCCCCACAATATCTCAATATCAAACCCTGCTGTTCATCGGATCCATAATCATCACAGCAGTTCTCCTTTTATTGTCCCTGCCAGTCCTAGCCACAGGAATTATAATACTCCTTACAAATCATAATCTAAATACTACTTTCTTTGACCCTGCTGGAGGAGGTGACCCTATTCTGTATCAACATCTGTTCTGATTCTTTGGCCACCCAGAAGTCTATAGTCTCATTCTTCCTAGATTCAGAATCATTTCCCACACCATTACATAATACTCAGGTAAAAAAGAATCCTTTGGTTATATAGACATAGTCTGAACTATAATATCAATTGGATTCTTAGTCTTCATTGTATGAACTCACCACATATTTACAGTAGGTCTAGATGTTGATACTTGAGCATACTTTACTTCTGTAACTCTAATTATTGCTATCCCTCCAGGAGTTCAAATATTCAGCTGATTAGCTATACTTCATGGAGGTAATATTAAATGCATGCAATACTTTGAGGTTTAGGTTTCATTTTACTTTTTACAACTGGAGGTTCAATAAGTCTCCTTCTAGCTAACTCATCATTTGATTTCATTTTACACAATACATACTATGCCCATTTTCACTACATATTGTCAATAGGAGCTACATTGGCAGTTATAGGAGGCTTTGTTCACTGATTTGCCCTATTAAGAAGCTATATGCTTAATGATATATGAGCAAAAATCCACTTTTTTAAATTAGATTTGTAGGCATTAACCTAACATTCTTCCCCCAGCACTTTCTAGGTCTCCCTTGCCTGCCTCGATGATACTCAGACTATCCAGATCCTTATACAAAGTGAAATGCATTATCATCAATTAGCTATTTTATCTAATTAACAGCCATTATACTAATAGTGTTTATTATCTGAAAAACTTTTGCATCCAAAAAGGAAGTTCTCAATATAGAACTAACGGCAATCAATATCAAATAACTTTATCTTTGTCCTCCATCTTATCACACACTGGAGCAACCAATTTTCATTAAATCTTAATTCAAGGAAGGGAGGAATTGAAGCACCTAAGATTTATTTCAGGTCAACCCCAAAACTTTTATGACTTTCTTATATTAATAAAATTATATAACTTTGCTATAATTAAATCATATATCATATATGCCTTATCCTATACAACTAGGCTTCAAAGATGTCACATCCGCTGTTATAGAACTCATATATTTTCATGACCACACACATTAATGACTGTGTTCCTAATCAGTTCCTTAGTGTTATATATCATTGTCCTTATATTTACAACAAAACTCACTACTAGCACAATGGACATTCAAGAAGTAGAAACAATCTGAACCATCCTGCCAGCCATCATCCTTCTTTTAATTGCCTTACCACCATTATGAATCCTTTATATAATGGATGAAAGAAGCCATATGCCACCAATGATACTGAAATTATGAGTATACTGACTCTGAAGACTTTTCATTTGATTCATACATAATTCCCACTCAAGACATTAATCCTGTCCAACCGCATGTACTAGAAGTAGATAACCTGGTATTTCTGCCAATAGACCTCCCAATCCATAGATTAATTGAAAGAGCCCCTAAGTTATTGGACCCCTAAGTAAAGGAATCTTAGTACATTGAATAGGCCTAAGTGACCTAGAGTTGTCATCTCTTGTATGTTTTTAGGTATCTTGTGGATACCACTGAATCCTCCAAACCCTGTGCCGAGTGTACCCCATAGATCAATACCTTGACAGGATGCATCCTTCTCTTCAAGACTCTCTGTGATTGGTTACTTGTTACTATGAAAACATTGCCTGTAACCATGTGGATGGATGTGTTTGGGTAGCAATACAGATTCCTATAAATAGCATCACTTCCCTCAATAAAGCTGCCATTGTTGCCATTGACTACCATCTGCATCTTTGGCCCTTTTGATTTGTCCATCTTTCTTATGATCCTTGTTGCCTCCTTACCCCAACAAGGACTTCGCAGGACCCTCATAGTACCCCAGAGACTGGCGGGGTATCGCAGGCCAATTCCTGTCTTTATTAATTAATCTCATCAGATGATGTCCTACATGTATGAACAGTCCCTTCATTAGACTTAAAAAGAGATGCAATTCCTGACCAACCAACCAAGTCACCCTGATATCAACTTGATCAGGTGTGTTTTATGGACAGTACTCAGAAATCTGAAGATCTTACTATAGCTTCATACCTATCATACTAGAAATGACTAGACTAAAATTCTTCAAAAAATGATCCTCCATGATGCAGTCATTTTTGAGTAAATTAATAAAGTATAAGAGAAATAATATCTCCTCAAAATCAACATGCCATGACTAGATATTTCCACATGATCCTTAATCATTATATGAATAATTATCTTCCTATTCTGTGCTTATCAACTTAAAATAATGAACCAAAACATAATTTCAATTAACCAACAAACAGAACAAACAAAACCCCTAGAAACAATAGTACATGCAAAAAATGAGAATTCATTACACATTCATCACAACTACAATTATAAGTATTACAACCCTACCCATCATCATTTTATTCCTGCCTCTCATCCTAACATCCCCAAAAGGATGACTACCAAACTTTATTCAAATTATATAAATCTGATTAACTGACTTAATTACTAAACAAATAATGACAATATACAAACCTGAGCTCTAACAAAAATGTCTCTAATTCTCTTCATTGCCTCTACTAAACTCCTGGGCCTCCTCCCATACTCCTTCACACCAACTACACAACTATCCATAAACATTGGAATAGCTCTCCCACTATGAGCAGGAACAGTTATTATAGGATTACCAAAAAACCCCAAAATATCTTTAGCACATTTTCTATTCCAAGGCACTCTCACCCCTTCACTCCCAATACTTATTATTATCGAAATAATTAGCCTATTTATTCAACCTCTAGAATTAGTGGTACAGCTTAGAGCCAGTATTACCACAGGACACCTGCTTATTCACCTAATTGGATCAACAACCCTGGCTCTCTCAGCAATTGGCATAACCGTTTCAACCATTATACGCACTGTCTGTCCTGTTCCTTTGAACAATTCTTGAATTGTGCTTATGTCAAATGTATTTAAATAACTTTCCTTTCCCCCCCCAATCTAATAATGTCTAAATTGTCTACTTTCATAGTTAAGTCACTGAATATCATGGTAAATTGTCTTAATTTGGAGGATTTTGTCAAGGGCTTCCTATACTTCCTCTGCTTCTCCATCTCATATATGTTATAATTAGCTTTATATATGTTATAAATATCTTTATTGCTCCACAAGATAAATCCAAGGTGGTATAACCAAATGTCTTATGAGTTGACATTTCCTGATATCTTTAGATACATGATAAAATGTCTATTTCAATTCTCTTAATTGATTTTGTGAAGAAAATCTGATCTAACCTTAGATTTAACTACTATTCTTTTATGTCTTCTGATTTCATTCCTTTTAAACATATTATCAAGAATGATTCAGGAGAATATAGATATAGATATAGATATAGATATAGATATAGATATAGATATAAATCCAGGAGGTTTTTAGTTCAATTATTCCCTTGACACTTATTAACTGTGTGACCCTGAGCAAGTCATTTAACCCCACTTGTCTAGGCCTTACTATTCTTCTGCCCTAGAACCAATACCTGGTATCAATTCTAAATCAGGTAAGGGTTTAAAAATAGAATGATTCAACACAACCATCTACTTATTTGTCACTGAAAAGAAATCACACATTCGGAGAGCCAGCAGATAAATTAAGGTTTACATAAAGAAATAATAAAGCTTTGGAATCATTAGCATTCTCTCTTACATTTTCTGACATTCTGTAACATTTATGGTGAAAATATAAGGGGGACAACTGAGGGCCTTTATATATTGTGTTTATTTTTTGGATTTCTCTATGACCAAAAACTGCATCCCTTCATGGCCAGCATTCTGATAATGAGCTCCTCCACACCTGGTCTTCAGACAACAGGTGCAAGTTTTCACAGAGATTATCCCTGAAGTCTCTGCCAACAAAAATTCACAGTCATCTCTGAGCCAAGATGAGGTACATGAGCAAGATTGTTGTCCAGAATGACGCAACAAAATAGAATTTCAGAAAGAGTGGATTTGATCTGATGAGGCAATTGAACTTGTTAAAAGATATTTTTTTTCTTGAGCTTCCAAACAAACCAAGGGATTGTGGGTCAAGAATTCTAAAAGGATTCAGTGAATTCAACAGTTGTCAAGACATCTGACAATCCTCAAAGCAGTTTAAGAGCTCCTGGTCTGAAAAACTTCTAGAGCAGTCTGCCAAGTAGTCAGGCATTGCTACAGAACTAAGTCACTCCCAACCTGGCACCTGAGATTTCAGGTGGTCAGTCATGCCCTATACTGCTGAAAAAGGGACACTGTAAGCTTTCACATATAGCAAATAAGGCATTTTCCTAAATACTCGCCTCATATTGATAACTGACCCAGTTGTGGCTTTCCTGTGACACAAATAATACAAATAATGTAGGAAGTTTAAAAATATATATATATATATATATATATATATATAT
>NW_025357609.1:0-9258 GCF_016433145.1 Gracilinanus agilis
TGTAAAGAAATATAACATTAATAAAATATATAATTATAAAGAAATAATAAATTATAAAGAAATTAATAAAAATTTAATGTATCCTTAACAATATATTATAAGTATAATAAAGCATAAATAAAATAAATATTTGATTATTTCTTATTCTATAGTAATCTATTATTATTCATCTAAAATCTATTTATTAAGCTGCCTGACTCAGCTCAGGTTGTCCCTGGCCCCATGAGAGCCGTGGAACCCTACATCACTTTATTAGTTATGATGTTGATTTATTTGTTTTGTTTTTTTTTTAAACCCTTAACTTCTGTGTATTGGCTCCTAGGCGGAAGAGTGGTAGGGTAGGCAATGGGGGTCAAGTGACTTGCCCAGGGTCACACAGCTGGGAAGTGTCTGAGGCCAGATTTGAACCTAGTTCCTCCCGTCTCTAGGTCTGGCTCTCAATCCACTGAGCTACCCAGCTGCCCCTATGATGCTGATTTAACCAATGAACCTGATATATAATCAACAAACATATTCTTAGCCCAAAATCAATCTCTTGAGATCATTTAATTTGTAACATTCATCAGAAATTCTTCCTACTAAGGAAATCACAGGTCTGATCCAAAAACAAAACCTGGCTAACATTTGTACAGTTCTTTAGGGATTGCAAAGTTTATTACAGATGGAACTAGTCTACTTGAATCTTATTTTGTTAATATATTATATAATTATAACATGTAATATATTATGTGCATAATAATAGATTCTATAATGTATGTAATAATATGCAATAGATAAAACAATGTAATATAATAATAACCTTATGTTATAGACAATATTCATTATCTGTAAATAACTACTCATGAGAACAGATGACTAAGAAAAGTTGAAAAAATAATAGAAGAAGAAAGACTTCTTTATTGGACTTCGTAGGACTCGGGATTCCAGTTGGACAAAAGCCCCTGACTGTTGAGGCACTAGCAGAAGTCAGAGCTATGCAAAGCCATACTATACTAAACTCCTATGTAGGGAACCAGCAAGTAAAGCATATTGAACCGCTCTATGGCCACGAGTACCACAGGATGACTATGGACGTATGGATCAAAAGAGGATCCCAGAACTAATAAGAAATAGATTTTGGGGGGCAGCTGGGTAGCTCAGTGGATTGAGAGTCAGACCTAGAGACAGGAGGTCCTGGGTTCAAATCCGGCCTCAGACACTTCCCAGCTGTGTGACCCTGGGCAAGTCACTTGACCCCCATGGCCCACCCTTACCACTCTTCCACCTAAGAGCCAAAACACAGAAGTTAAGGGTTTAAAAAAAAAAAAAGAAATAGATTTTGATGGCCCCAAATGGCAGCAGATATAATTGAGAAGGATGGAATTTGTGCCCAAAGGGTGCAAGGAAAAGGGATGAAGAAAATTAAGAATAAACTAAAAAGTGTAATGTAAATACATTTTGGGGGTTGTTTCTGGAGAGCCGGTTGTTAAACCTCGACTAGCTCCAAAGCTAGTTAGAGACTTTGCCCTTCCACAAGTGGTTAGCAGGCCAGTGGTCGGTCGCCTAGTGTCTCTGCATTCTACAGACTCCCCAAGTCTCTTTTTTAATACGATTTCCCTGGAAGTAGCTTCCTGACATTTTCTAAATGAAGATGCTACTGTGCCAGACGCCCATTACAGATATACACACATATAAAACATGCATGTACACGTGTGAATGAATTTATAGGTATACCTGTGTAACATACATGCTTGTATAAATTTATACACACATTCATATTTTGTCAGATCCTTTTCACTTCTTGCTTTGTACTATTGCAACAGTTTCTTACCTGGAATTCTGGCTTCCAAAACTCCCTTTTCTAATCTCTCATCTGCTTCTTTAGTCATCCTCAGTCATGTCTGACTCTTCATGACTCCATTTTGGGAAGTTTGTCTGGGCAAAGATATTGGGAGTGATTGGCCATTTCCTTCTCTGATTCATTTTGCAGATGGGGGAACTGAGGCAAACAGGGTAAAGTGACTTGTTGAGGGTCAAACAACTATTTTACCATTTCCTTTTCCGGCTCATTTTCCAGACTAGGAAACTGAGGCAATCAGGGTAAATTGACTTATCCAGGGTCGCAGAGATAGTTTGCCATTTCCTTCTCTGGTTCATTTTCCAGATGTAGAAACTGTGGCAAAAAGGGTAAAGTGACTTGTTCAGGATCAAACAGCTATTTTGTTATTTCCTTCAGCTCATTTTCCAGATGAGGAAACTGGGACAAACAGGGTAAAGTGATTTATCCAGGGTCACATAGCTAGTTTACCATTTCTTTCTCCAGCTCATTTTCTAGATGAGGAAACTGAGACAAAGTAAAGTGACTTGTTTAGGATCAAACAGCTATTTTGTCATTTCCTTCAGCTCATTTTTCCAGATGAGGAAACTGAGGCAAACAGGATAAAGTGACTTATCCAGGGTCACATAGCTAGTTTACCATTTTTTTCTCCAGCTCATTTTCCAGATGAGGAAACTGAGACAAATAAGGTAAAGTGACTTGTTCAGGATCAAACAGCTATTTTGTCATTTCCTTCAGCTCATTTTCCAAATGAGGAAACTGAGACAAACTAGTTTGCCATTTCTTTCTCTCCAGCTCATTTTCCAGATGAGGAAACTTGAGACAAACAAGATAAAGTGACTTGCCTAGGGTCACATAATCAGTAAGTGCCTAAGGCTACATTTGAACTCAGGTCTTCCTAACTCCGGGTCCAGTGCTCTATCTAGGGTCACCTAGCTGCATTTAGGAAAACATGAGCTCAAATCCTGTCTCAGACACTAACTAGTTTTATGAGCCTGGGCAGGTCACTTAATTATATCAGCCTCAGTTTCCTCATCTATAAGGGGATAATATCTCTGTGTATCTCACTGCGTCTACGTCACAGGGTCACTGTGAGACGCAGAGGATATTTCTCAAGAGCTTTGCAAATCTTAAAGTGCTCCATAAATATTAACTATTCGTATCATTGCTTTGTGAAACAGAAATACAGCTGAGAAGAAGCAGGTTTGTTCATACATTAAACGTTGACCGCAGGCGGAGGACAAATCAGCAAAGACATCAAATATGCGGAGGGACATTTCGCTGTCCTTCCGGTCAGTTGTGCCCTGGCCAAGGTCCTGAAAGGTCAGGCTATTTAAATGGGCTGCTTGTTTATGTATTGGCTTTGCAGTTATGGGTTTGATCAAATGACACAGGAAGAATTCCCAGCTGGCCCAAACCCTAGAAAGCTGTTGATTTCATGCTCCGTCTTGTTTTTGTGACTTGGGAGGGAAGCAAGAGGGAGGGAGGCAAAGGGGGGGGGGGGGTAAAAGCTGTAAATATTCTTAGGCGTGAAATATTTAAATATTTAAAATATGGAGCTTGAAGGAGCCTGTCGAGGAGAGTGGGAAGAAATCTCTGCACCAGATCTTAGGAGTCACAGGTCTTGGACCGTGGACAGTCACTGGCTCTCTGGGTGACCCTGGATAAATCATTTTCCTTCCTCGGGTTTCCTTTTCTTATAATAAAGGGAAGGAGTTAAACTAGGTCAAGGGTTCTTAGATTTTGTCAGAATCTGGTGCAGCCCTTCTCAGAACCACGTTTTAAAATAAATAAAGTCTGGGAGCAGCTAGATGGCTCAGTGGATTGAGAGCCAGGTCCAGAGATGGGAGGTCCTGGGTTCAAATTTGGTCTCAGACACTTCCTAGCTGTGTAACCCTGGGCAAGTCATTAGCCTAGCCCTTACTGCCCTTTTGCTTTGGAAACAATACTCAATATTAATTCCAAGATGGGAAGTAAGGGTTTAAAAATAATAATAAAACACTTTTCCTAGCTACGAGACCCTGGGCAAGTCACTTAACCCCCATTGCCTAGCTCTCACCACTCTTCTGCCTTAGAACCAATACTCAGTATTGATTCTGAGCCAGAAGGTAAGGGTTTAAAAACAAACAAAAAAATCCTGCATGAGTCACACTTTGCTGCTATGTGACCCTGGACAAGTCACTTACCCCCATCTTCTTGGACTTTGTCTTTCTCTCTTAGAGTCTTTACTAAGATAGAAAGTAAAGGTTTAAAAATAAATAAAAGTGTTGCAGGTTTTTTGTGATATGGACTATGGATCCTTCATACTTAAAATATTTCTTCCTTTATATATGGGTATGTGATTTGGGGTTTAGGCTCTAAAAGATGGCACTATAGCAAAAAAATAATATTATGAAAATAGATATCAAGTGACAACATTTGTACAACCAGTGGAACTACTGGTCAGCTTTTGGGGGGGGGAGGGAAGAGGAGATTCTCTCTCCCTCTCTCCCTCTCTCTCTCCCTTCCTCACTCTCTCTCTCTCTTCTTTTCTCTCCCTTTTTCTCTCTCTCCCTCTCTCTCTCTGTCTCTCTTTCTCCTTCCCTCTCTCTCCTTCCCTCTTTCCCTCCATCTCTCTCCTTCC
This sequence comes from Gracilinanus agilis, assembly GCF_016433145.1. NCBI lineage: Eukaryota > Metazoa > Chordata > Mammalia > Didelphimorphia > Didelphidae > Gracilinanus > Gracilinanus agilis. The sequence goes on from NW_025357609.1 coordinate 4,440, forward strand.
CTCTCTCTCTCTCTCCTTCTCTGTCTCTCTCCGTCCCTCTCTGTCTCTTTCTCTGTCTGTCTGTCTGCCTGTCTGTCTCTCTTCCTCCCTCTCTCTGTCTCCCTCTCTGTCTCTATCTCCCTACTTCTCTCTCTTCCCTCTCTCTTCTCTCCCTTTATTTTCTCTCTCCTATCCTCTTTTCTCTTCTCTCTTTTTCCCACCTCTCTCTATCTTCCCTCTCTCCTTTCTCCTGTTTTCTCTTCTCTCTCCTCTTCTCTCTCTCTTCCCTCCTCTCTTCTCTCTCTTCACTGTCTCTCTCCATTCTTTTCTCTGTCTCTCTCTCCCCTTCTCTGTCTCCTCTCTGTCTCTCCCCTGCCCCACCTCAGGCCCCATCCCTTTGCTAATTAAGTTTACCCTCTTAGGAAAAACAGAGCCAGTCATGATTAGGCTTCCATCACAGAAAGATCCTCCCGAGGTCAGGGATGAACTGGGACAGAATCCGGGCTCCCAAGGCCCCAGACCTGCTTTCTTTTCAGACTATTTCTGATTCTCTAAGGCAAGCTACAAGCTAAGTCATGGTCTCTCACCCCAGTGTTGCAACATCCACAGGGTGTCTCCAGTTTTCCTAATGAGTATTACAAACCTTTCAAAATAAGGCAAAATGTAGTGGAAAGAGAATTTGCCCTGGACTCAGAAGTCTTGGATTCAAATCCTGTCTCTGAAGCTTTCTATCTATATGACCTTTGGCAAATCAGTTAGCCCTCCTGGACCTCAGTTTTTTCATCTGTAAAAATTGAGGGGGTTGATGAGGCAGTCTCTATGGTCCCTTCCAGCTCTGAATCCAATATCCTAAATCAATTATTTCCCCTCTCTTCTTGGTCTCAGATTATTCATTCATTCATTCGTTTGTTTGTTTATTTATTCTTTTAACATTTTATTTATCCTTATTTATTTATTTTTAAAACTCTGACCTATCTTAGAATCAAGACTGTGTATTGGTTCTAAGGCAGAAGAGCAGTAAGGGCTATGCAAAGGGGGTTAAGTGACTTGCCCAGGGTCACACAGCTAGGAAGTGTCTAAGGCTAGATTTGATCTAGGATCTCCCATCTCTAGGTCTGGCTCTTGATCCTCTGAGCTCCCTAGTGGATTCCTCTACCTTTTTTCCCCCAGATTCCCTTTGTAAAAGGAGAGGACTGCAATGAGATTGTCAGTAAGAAAAGACCTGTTTTTAAAAATCTATATCTAATCATTTATTATAACAAAAAAGCTAGAAACCAAGTATGTGCCCAAACCGTGGCTGCACCAAATACAAGCCTTTTCTGATCCTGACTCTGTTAGTGCTTCCCCCCAAATTGCCTGGTATTTATTTTTTGCATATAAACTCACATGTATACAGCTTGTTTTCCCTAGAGAACATAAACTCCCTGAGAGCATGAACTATTTAATTATTTTTTGGGGTTGTTGTTTTTATGGAGGGGATGGTGTAGGTGGCACAGTGGATAGAGCATCAGACCTGGAGTTAGGAAGCCCTGAGTGCAAATCTGATCTCAGATACTTCCTAAATGTGTGACCATGGAAAAGTCACTTCACTCTGTTTGCCTCAGTTTCCTCATCTGTGAAATGGGCTAGAGAAGGAAATAACAAACTAGCTGTGTGATCCTAGACAAGTCACTTCATCCTGTTGGCCTCAGTTTCCTCATGTGTAAAATGAGTTGGGGAAAGAAATGGCAAGCTAGTTGTGTGATCCTAGACAAGTCACTTCATCCTATTGGCCTCAGTTTCCTCATCTGTGAAATGGGCTAGAGAAGGAAATAGCAAACTAGCTGTGTGATCCTAGGCAAGTCACTTCATCCTGTCGGCCTTGGTTTCCTCAAGTGTAAAATAAGCTGGAAGAGGAAATGGGAAGCCTCTCTGGTATCTCTGCCAAGAAAATCCCAAATGGGACACGAAGAGTCAGACATGACTGAACAATAGCCCCAGCACCTAGCACTGAGTCTAGCATACAGCAAGAACTTAATAAATTCTCCTTGATTAATCTCTGGGTAGTTAAGTGCTGAATACTTCAGGGTGGAGAAGCTTTTTGTGAAGAGATGGACAAGGAAGAGAACAGAACCAAGGGAACAATTTCACATCAGCTGAAACAACGTAAATGAAATCAACATTGGAAAGACTCCAAAAACTCTGGTCAGTTACCCTAGTCAATATCGCCCATTGTTCGCTAGGTCTATGTTGATACATCTTTGCTTTCTATTAACAATAGTCAATTTAATGGTTTGAAGGCACCAGTTCTTTTAATGGGCTTTGAGTGTTAGGGGGAATATTCCAGTTTAAATCAGCATATTTCAACCATTTTAATAAAAGAAAAAAGAGGCTGGAGGGAATCATCTCTGAGCTTCCTTACAGCTTTACAACCTATGATAATAAATTAATTTTAACTTAGGTTAATTTTTTTTAAATAGGCTAACTTAGATTAATTTTTAAAAAAAAATTTTTAAATCAGTGAACTGATGCAGAGTGAAACGAGCAGAACCAGGAGAACATTGTACACAGAAAGTGAAACATTGTGAAACAATCCAATGTAACAGACTTTGCTACTAGTAACAATGCACAACAAGCAAGGACCCTCCTAAAGGACTTAAGGGAAAGAATGCTAATCACACCGAGAGAAAGAATTATGGGAGTAGAAATGCAAAAGAAGAACATAGGACATCATTTATCACATGTATAGAGGGGAAAGTGATTTGCAGTTTAGGCTTTACAAGATTGCTCTATAGCAAAAATGAATGATATAGAAATAGGTATCAAATGATAACATTTGTACAACCTAGTAGAATTGCTTGTCAGCTCTGGGAGAAGGGAGGGAAGAGGAGAAGGAAAGAAAATCATGTAAACATGGAAAAATATTTTAAAATTTAAAATTTAAAAATAAATAAATAGACATTTGTTACAAAGAATTTTTAAAGGGATGGGAAGTATCTCAGAGTTAGGCATCTCTATTTCTGGATTGCTATAACTCTTTATCTTTGTAGTGAGGTAAAATATCTTTTTTTAAAACCCTTACTTTTGGTTTTAGAACTAATACTGAGTATTAGTTCCAAGGCAGAAGAGCAGGAAGGGCTAGGAAATAGGAGTTAAGTGACTTGTTCAGGGTGACACAGCTAAGAAGTATCTGTCTTAGATTTGAACCCAGGACCTCTTGTCTTCAGACCTGGTTCTCTATACCCTGGTCCATTTAGTTGTTAGAACATATTACTGAGGGACCCTAGAGGACATCCACTCTAATCCCTCCACCAACTTGAAAAAGAATCTCCACTGTAATCTTTCCACAAATATCAATAAGCTTTTATTAAGCACCTACTATGTGCCAGGCACTGTTAAGCACATACAAAGCAAAAAGACAATCCCTGCCCTCAGGGAGTTCACAGTCTAGCACAAAGAACTATGAACACACAATGGACAGGATAAAATGGAGATAATTTTTAAAAGGAAGACACTAAAATGAAAGAAAACTGAGAAAATAGTCCTGTAGAAAATGGGGTTGTTGACTAAGATCAAAAGAAAGCCAGGAAAACAGGAGGTGGAGACGAGGAGGGAGAGAGTTCCAGGCACTAGGGATAACCAGTGAAGAAACCCAGAGTTGGGAGATGGAGTATTTTAGGTGAGGGAGACAGGGGTCATTTGATGAGAGAGAGAGAGGGGATGGGGGAGGGAGGGAGAGGGAGAAGAAGAGAAAGGGAGAGAGATGGAGCAAAGAGGGAGGGAGGGGGAAAGGGAGAGAGAGACAGAGACAGAGACAGAGTCAGAGAGACAGAGAGAGAGAAACAGAGACAGAGACAGAGACAGACATATGGGGTGAGGGGAGACAGACAGAGGCACAGAAAAATGGAAAGAGACTGAGAAGAGAGAGACAGAGAGAGAGGAAGGAAGAAAGACAGACAGAAAGCAGAGACAGAGACAGAGAGTGGGCCTGTATAGGGGGGCATCAGGGCTTTGAATGTGAAACAGAGGATTTTATGTTTGATCCTGGAGGTGATAGGGAGCCACTGGAGTTTACTGAGCAGAGGAGGTGACATAGTAAGACCTGTATTTTAGGAAGAGCACTTTGACAGCAGCCTGGAGGATGGACTGAAGTGGGAAGAGACTCCAGGCAGGTAGATTTATGCTCCTGCCCCACCTCCTCCTATTGTGATCGTCTGGAGACAGGGGCTGAGCTCCTGAACTAGAGGGGAAGCAGTGTCAGAGGAGAGAAAGGAGCAAATTCAAGAGATGCTACAAAGGTGACCTTGACAGGCTTTGTCAACAGCTAGGATATTGGGGAGGGAGGAGGAGAGACACAGTGAGGAATCCAGGAAATCTTAGCTTGTGAACCTGAGGGAATAGCAGGAAAGTTTGGCTGGGGAGAAATCTTTCTGGTAAATATAAGGCGTTGAGTTAGGTTTATGGGGGAGATATCCAGTTTGAGATACTAGATGGGATTGTGGGTTTTTGTTAGAGACTCTCCCCCACCCACAAGGCACTACATTCCACTGTGGAATTGCTCTCATTGTTGGGAAGTTTTTCCTCCTTCTGAAAGCCTGAACCTGATCCCATCTACTGCTCCTAGCTCAGACCTCTAGGGCAAGTCCAATCAGCCTCTAGTCCAAGGCTTGGTCCCTCAAATAATGGTAGCCTTCCCGGTCTCTCCCCATCCCCACTCTCAATCTCTTCTCTGGGCAAAAACCGGCAGAGTCCCCTCGGTCCATGCTTTTATGACCCGGATGCAAATTATGGTACTTACTGACTAGTTGGAATGAAGAGAGAGAGAGAGAGAGAGAGAGAGAGAGAGAGAGAGAGAGAGAGA
>NW_025357610.1:0-1372 GCF_016433145.1 Gracilinanus agilis
ATGTAAAAATCAATCAAATCAATTGACATCAGTAATCAATCAAAAACCTGAGAAAAGTTCTAATCAACTAGAAAGGTATTGCCTAACAAGTATGCTCAGATGGGCTGAAGAAACTTGGCTGAGCCCTAGAGATCATCTCTAAAACAGCCTGCCAGTTTTGGTTGAGTGTTTAGAGTAAGCACAAGCCCCTAGAGAATGTTCTTGCCCCCTCACCCCCTGGACCAGAAGAGGACCTAGTGATTTTTTGAGGTCCAGATTTCCTATCTTTCCACTGGTGTCCTCCTTGCAGTGTCCTAGGAATAGCTAACAACAGAACAGGGTCTGCCTTGGGAGCCAGGGGCAGATTGGCTTTAGATTCACAGCTCTACAGAACCCAGCAGAAAACTATACCATACTTAAGGGGAACATCTTAGGGACTCTAGTAAAAGGACTTCCAGAAGCTGAGTTGCATCTTTGCCATTTGTCCTCTATTCTTGAGTTCACTTTCCCCTGGACCTTTTAGGTACTGGTGAGAGAGTGTGTCACGGACTTTTGGGGGGACATTTGGTACCAATTGTTTCTGCTAATACACCAACAATACAATAGTAATAACTACTATTTTTTTTTGTTGTTTTTTTTTTTAAACCCTTGTACTTCGGTGTATTGTCTCATAGGTGGAAGAGTGGTAAGGGTGGGCAATGGGGGTCAAGTGACTTGCCCAGGGTCACACAGCTGGGAAGTGGCTGAGGCTGGGTTTGAACCTAGGACCTCCTGTCTCTAGGCCTGACTCTCACTCCACTGAGCTACCCAGCTGCCCCCTATAACTATTATTTTTACTGTTGTTCAGTCATGTCTGACTCTTCATGACCCCACTGACTATAATGTCCATGGGATTTTCTTGGCAAAGGTAATAGAATAGTTTGCCATTTCCTTTTCCAGTGGATTAAGGCAAATAGAGCCTAAGTGACTTTTCCAGGGTCACACAGCTAGGAAGGGTATGAGGCTGGATTTGAAGTCAGGTCTTCCTGACTTCAGACTCAGCCTTCTTATCCAGTTGCCTCTCATAAAGACTATAACTATTAGTAAATACCTCTTTCCAAAAGCTAATTGAGTCTGGCTGACTAATTATAACAACCAATAATTATAGTATATCTATGGGCGGCTTATGAGTCATTAGAATGGCCATCTCCAACCCTTGGGACCCTGAAGAGATAAGAATAACAATGTTTTTGGATGTCTGACTCCTCAGAGCAAGAGCCCATTGAGATAGTCACTGAATAGCCTGTGTTATACTTTAAAAGCTAAACTGATAAGTTTATATTTTATCCTAAAGTCCATAGAAAGCCACTGGAATTGGTTAAGTAGGAAAGATCCCTCCAATAGACTGATGCTG
>NW_025357611.1:0-3971 GCF_016433145.1 Gracilinanus agilis
ACCGGTTTTCTTGGTCTGTCACTCTCTCATTGAGATATTTCATGTTTCCTTCTATTTTTTCAGTCTTTTGGCTTTGTTTCATTTGTTCTTGTTGTCTTGAGAGATCATTAGTTTCTACTTGCTCAATTCTATCCTTTAGGGATTGATTTTCGGCTATAATCTTTTGGTTTTCGGCCATAATCTTCTGGTTTTCGGCCATAATCTTCTGGTATTCCTTTTCAATCTGGTCATTTCTGGAGTTCAATTTGCTTATCAGTTCATTTGGTTTCTGAGCCTCACTTTCCAATTGCATGATTCTACCTTTTAAACAGTTATTTTCTTGCCAGATCTCTTCCATTTTCCTCAAAATCTCAGTTTTGAACTCTTCCATAGCTCGTGAGGAGTTTTCCTTATTTGAGGAGGGTCTGGATGCTTGTTTGTTCTCCTCCTCTGTTTGCTTGGTTGTCTGGATTTTCTCTGTGTAAAAGCTGTCGAGTGTTAAAGACTTCTTTTTCTTGTTGTTATTCTTTCTCTTCTGAACTTCCTGAGAATGAGTAGCCATCATTACCCCAGCAGCTTCTCAGATTTATCCGCGCGCTCAGTGTCTTTCCTCTGCTGGAGGTTTCTTTACAAGTCTCAGGGCGCTGCTTCCATAGTCGTATACCCGTCCACACTGGTTCCCCACTTAGGCTTTAGTTCCTGGCTGTGTCTGCCTCCACCCACGCCACCGCAGTGCCTGCGTCCTGCTCCCGCGCTCAGATTTCGCCTGCTTTCTTTGGCTTAATGGGGTCCTAAGTCTTGCTGCTCTCAGGAACAGGTCCTGGAGCTGCCAATGACTCTATGGGTGCCCCAAACTTGCTCTATTTCTTTTTAGCTGGCTTCAGAGCTCTAGATCTTGTGTGTGGAGGGGGTGGGGGTTGGGTGGTTGCTCAGCCCGTGATTTAGTGAGAGCCCTTTATAGCCTGGAAATGTCTCGATTCCACGTACCTTCCACGCTGTGCCCTGTTGTGGGGTTCCTCCGTTCGTCTGGACTTGTTTTTATGTCCCCTTGAGGAGTTTTGTGTGTTTTGGTCAGGAGAGCTTAAGAGCTGCTTCTTACTCTGCCGCCATCTTAACCTGGAAATCTTCTGAAGGACTAATTTTTAAGCTTTGAACTGAATCCTTAAATGATGACAGCATACTTAAAATTATAAGTTTCATACAATATGGAATATGATGGATGAAACATAAAAATGAGCTTTCTTTCCCCTACCAAAGTACTAGGTTAATAGATAGGGAAAGTGGGGCTGAGACCTTTAACATGATCAAAGTTAATTGAGGAAGAATAAAAAAGCAGTATATTCTATACTTAGTTATGAACGTATTTCTGCTTCTTGTCGAATAAATAGTTCTGGCAGAAAATCTTAAAAGATACAGGCAGGATTTAGATAAATTTATAAAAAACGGATGCATAAATGGCTATAAAGAAATGGGAACATGTACACAAATAACATTTATCTTGCCCTGCCCAAGTTTTTCCCTTGGAATTACCTTTAATAAAAGAATATTGAGGTTGATGGACTGTGTGATAAGGACTATAAAAACAGCCTATAGGATGCAATCTTAAATTTTTCCAAACTGATAGACTTCCATAATTTTAGCTTAAGCCATAAACCAAAGGTTTAGAGAAAGAAGTGACCTCATTGTTATTATTGAGTCATTTCAGTTATGTCTGAATCTTTTTGACCTCATTTGGGGTTTTCTTGGCAAAGATAATGGAATAGTTCACCTTTTCCTTCTCCAGCACATTTTTTAAATGAGCAAACTGGGGCAAACATGACTAAATAATTTTTTATACATAGTGACATAGCTAGTAAGTGTCAGAGGGCAGACTTGAACTCAAGTCTTCCTGACTCCATGTCCAGAGCATTATCCACTAGGTCGCCTCAGAGATAATCTATTCCAAACCCTTAATATTATGTTTAAGAAAACTAAACATAAAAAACTAAAACTAATAGTAAGGGTTTAGAATAGATGATCTGTGGAAAAGATGGAAAAGATGTTAAGCAACTTCCACAAAAACATCCAGGTGGAAAGTGGTATAGCTAGGTTGGACACAGATCCTTTGACTCCAAATTCAAAGATTTTCTAGTGATTTATATTTTCAGCTTTTGAAATTTCCAGTTTAAGTATTAATTGATTTAATCTTGCCTCATGAAGACACCCTCTATTTAAGATATTAATTGTTTTTTTATAAACTTTTCTAGGGCCAATGATATATAGTGGATAAAGTGCTGTGATATTTGGAGTTCAAATTTCATCTCTGACACTCAGTATCTATTTGACCTTGGATTAATCACTTAACCTCTATGAGCATTAGTAAAATTATTTAGATATAACCATAGATTGGCTAGGTTCTACATTCATAGTGGGAGATTCCATGTAAATATATGGTATCAGTTGTTTTATACCTTTCTTGAAGTGTAGTCCTCATGAAACATGTGAGGTGTAAATGAATATTTCTTCCTAAATGAAAGCAAATGTGAATAAATAATATAGTAATAATAAAACATCTACATTTTGCCTTTTCTTTGAAAAAACCAGCTAATGCAATTATATATGAAATACTGCCATTTCTATAGTACTTTAAGATTTCAAAAACACTCTACATAAATTATTTAATTTCACTCTCCCACAAAACCATGTGAAGGAGGTACTAAATAATTTTTCAATTTTATTTTTATTTTAATAACAAATTTCCACATGAGTTTTCTGAAGTTATATAATCCAAATTTCTTCCTTCTCCCCTCCCAGAGCTGGCAAGTAATTCAATCTGGATTATACATTTATTATCATGCAAAACGTGTTTCCATATTATTCATTTTTGTAAGTGAATAATTTTATAAAACCAAATCCTAAAACATATACCAAAATGAAAAAGTAATAAATTATGTGCTTCTGTTTGAATTCTTACTCCAACAGTTCTTTCACTATAGATGGATAGCATTCTTTTTCATCCCTCAGAATTTTTACACATCATTGTATTGCTGTTAGTGGCACAGTCTATCACATTTGATCATTCTACAATCTTGCTGTTACTGTGTACAATGTTTTCCTGGTACTGTTTATTTCACTCTGAATCATTCCATGTAGATCTTTAGAGCTCTTTCTGAAATCATCCTATCCATCATTCCTTTTAGCATAATAGTATTCCATCATCATTATATACCACAATTTGCTCAGCCATTCCCTAATTGAGGGACATCCCTTTAGTTTCTAATTCTTTGCCACCTCAAAGAAAACAGCTATGAATATTTTTGTTCAAACTGTCCTATCCCATTTTTAAAAATCTCTTTGGGATATAAAACTAGTAATGGTATTATTAGATCAAAGGGTATGCATTCTTTAATTTTCCTTTGGGCTTAATTTCAAATTGCCTCCCAGAATGGTTGGATCAGTTCCTAACTCCACCTTTACTGTCAAGTAAGCCAATCTGATAGGTGTGAGGTGATACCTCAGAGTTGTTTTAATTTTCATTTCCTTAAACAAGAGTGATTTAGAACATTTTTTCATAGGATTTCTTCATCTGAAAACTGCCAATCATATCTAAAATAATTTTTTAAACCCTTGTACTTCGGTGTATTGTCTCATAGGTGGAAGATTGGTAAGGGTGGGCAATGGGGGTCAAGTGACTTGCCCAGGGTCACACAGCTGGGAAGTGGCTGATGCCGGGTTTGAACCTAGGACCTCCTGTCTCTAGGCCTGACTCTCACTCCACTGAGCTACCCAGCTGTCCCTAAAATAATTTTTAAGATCAGGAAACCAAGACTCATTTTTCCTGGTTATTCAGATAATAAATCCATAATCTAGATTTAAACTCAAGCCTTTCATGATTGTAAATCCATTTTTTTCTGCCATGTTATACTGTCTTTCATTGAGTGTTGCTTTAATGCCTCTTGAGGGGAAAATTTTGCTTTAAGATTTCAGGAATTCAGAAAGATGAGATCACTGCA
>NW_025357612.1:0-2063 GCF_016433145.1 Gracilinanus agilis
TAATAATAATATAATATGATGACAATATAATAATATTATAATAATAATTGCATTTCTATAGACTTTGTGAAGTGCTTTATATTTGCTATCTCATTTGATCTCTGTAACAACCCTATGAGATAAGTGTTTTTTATCCCTATTTTACAAAGGAGGAAACTGACACACAAAGGTTAAATGACTTATCCAGTGTCATACAAATAGTAACTTTCTGAGTTAGGATTTGAATTCAGGTCTTTCAAACATAGCAGACCCCTGATCAATACATGTTGATTGATAGAACACTGGCTAGCTTAGAAGTATGGGCTGATGTTTTCTTTGGGCAGAGATAGCTGGCTTCCAGAATTCAAGTATAGGTTGATCAGGCAGGCAACCTCTAATTCTTGGCCAATAAACTATAATCTCTCAACTTCCATGAAGCCCAGAGGGTTCAAGAGCAAAGTGTTCAGGTGGTGTATTGGAAAGAAGATAGATCTGGGAGTTGGATTTCACGATTCCAGATAGGGAAGGTGTGGTTAGATAGTAATTTGTCTGAAAAGAATGTATGGATCTTAGTGGACTACAAGCTCACTATGGGAAGCACTCAGTGGATAGAGCACTGGGCTTGGAGTCAGGAAGACCTGAATTCAAATCCAGTCTCAGACATATACTACCTGTATGACTGTGCAAGTCATGTAACTTCTTTTTGTCTTAATCCACTGGAGAAGGAAATGGCAGACTGCTCCAGTATCTTTGTCAATATTGAGTCATAAAGATTTGGACACAACTGAATGATAATAGCAATAACAAATTCAATATGAGTAAATAGTTTGATTTGGTAGCAAAGAGACCTGATATGATTGATCTGAGCCTGTAGTGAGGAGAGTTATAATAAAGAGAGGCGAGTCCCTAAGTTCCACTCTGGCTAGACTATACATGGAGTATCAGATGTGGTTCTAAGTGCCCTTTTAGGAAGGATTGATAATCTGGAAAGCAGAAAGAAGAGTAGTCAGGAGAGTAAAGGGCCATAAGTTCATGCCATATGGGTGAATTCCGAGGAGATAGAAAGTTGTCCTACTTGACTGGTATGCTAATTGTCTACAGTTACATGGCTAGTTAATAGTCCATCTGTAAGCATTTATTAATCCTTTTTGTGCCAGGTACCGTGCTAAGCTCTGGGGATATGTAGGGAAATATTTTATTATATTTTTTAGGAAAACTTTATTCATATTATTGAACCTAGTTTTATGTGGCTAGAAAAGTGACTAACCAACTAAATGTTGCAGAGGTCAAGCTGACCTCAGAGACCTGCAGGGAAGTTTCATAATTGTAAGAAATATTTATATCCCACCCAGTGCTTGTTTTTAGTTCTTTCAGGTCTTGTTTGAGTCCACCCAAACCTTGTGTTTTGGTTTCCCTGAATCATAATGATTTACCTGCTGATATATATCTCCAAGCAACCTTCTCTTACCTATCAGACAAATGTCCTAATGCCTTTGTCTGAACTCTAAATAAAGTAATCTCACAAAGATTCCAGGAAGAAGCCACACCTTTCCAACTTTCTTCCCTACCAAAGACCTAATAAATTTTTTCTAAAATTTTCAGATTTTGAAGTTCATTTTCTTTTTTAAAACTTTTATTATAAAGATATTTTATTTTACCAATTACATGTAATAAATTTCCACATAAATTTTCTGAAGTTATATGATACAAATTGTCTCCCTCCCTCCCTCCTTTCCTTACTCCCGGAGCTGGCCAGCAATTTGATCTGGGTTATACATGTATTATCATGCAAAATATATCTCCATATTGTTCATTTTTTAAGAGAACAATCATATAAAACCAAAACCCCAAAATGAAAACCCAAATAAATTGAAGTGGAAAATCATATCCTTTGCTCTGAATTTCAACTGCAATAGTTCTGAGGTTCATTACAATAACAGAGGAATGATTGAGAAGCTCATAGTCTAATGGGAGAGACAATATGGAAGTTCATTATGTTCAAATAAGCTATATTTATGTTATACATACATACACATATATATATGAAATTACTAATAGAGAGAAGGCATTAGATTAAAAAAAAA
>NW_025357613.1:0-1196 GCF_016433145.1 Gracilinanus agilis
TATATATATATATATATATGTAAATATATACAAAGAGAGAAATATAGATATAGATTTATGTATGTATGTTGTATAGCCACAAAAAATGCAAAATCCCCCAAAGTAAAACATATAACGTTATGAAAGAAATTGATCTGTTTAACCACATTGCAGTAAAAAGTAGATGAAATGCATATTTCCCAGACTATTAGATGCAAAGAAATAACAAAGTTTTTAGTTTATTATATATAAAATAAATATCAATTATAAATGTTTATGTACATATGTCCATTTCCATATAAATATATTCCTCAATTATTTGTATATATTTATATACATGCTATATCTACCTTGAATATGAAACCCCTCCAAACCCAAATCTGAGTGCGCTTCACTTATTCTTTAAAACATAACATTATTTTTTTCTCAAATCTTCTGGATGAATGGTGCGTGCTCATTAATTCTTCCATGTCTATGAATCCATAACAGTTTTTAACACGAAATCTTTTTTACTTGTGATAATGAGTAGGTAGTGTGGGGGTGTGGATTCTAACCAATTTTAATATTTTGTATTGTTAGTACCCCACTGCTCACTCACCAGATGAAGGAAATGACAGAAATTTAGCTAAAATGAGACTTTTATTAACAGTCTACTAGACATGTACAAACAATATGTTCTAAGAAATACACTTTGGTAAATTGAGACTCTGTCATTAAGCATATCAGTTCATACAATATCATATCCTCTCAGTTGTTTCTACTGAGTCTCTATTCCCATAAAATGTAACATTTTAATCTGAACACTAATTTATTACTCATATTACATATGGAAAAAGAGACCAGATGAGAATTTCTTAAATATTATTTGGAAATTATGATGTTTTTATAATTTATATCTAAAATAAGTTTACTTCTAAAATGAATTGTGTGTTTGATTTCTAAAGGAGACATTTTGATGGATTAAAGTAATTAGATTCAAAGAAATTATAGTTACGTCATATATCTTAATGTTAAAATACTATTGCAGGTGCTATAAAACTTCTCAAAATGCTATTTCTTACAAGTTTACTAATTTAAAAAAAGTATCAGGTAGCCTTTATATATCATTTCAAATTTTAGCAGTACTTTTTCTCACATTTGTTTTAACTTTCTTCTGAACTCAAAGAAGTCTTCGTTTTTTAGTATGTTTAATATATATGTATATATATACATATACA
>NW_025357614.1:0-1177 GCF_016433145.1 Gracilinanus agilis
GAAGGAAGGAAGGATGAAAGGAAGAAACAAAGAAAGAAACAAAAAGAGAAAGAGAAAGAGAAAGAGAGTCAGATTCATCTTCCTGAGTTTAAATCTGGCTTCAGACACTATCTGACTGAGCCTGGACAAGTCACTTCACTCTGTTTGCCTCAGTTTCTTCATCTGTAAAGTGAGCTGGAGAAGGAAATGGCAAACCATTATAGGATCTCTGCCAAGAAAACCCTAAATGGGGTCATGAAATGAGTGAACAACATCTGTGTCATGAGTGTTAACTTGTGGATCCCCCAAGGGCTTCTCCTGGGCTCATTCTCTTCTCCCTCTATACTATCTTACTTGATAATCTCTCCCTCCTCCCTGGGTTCATTTATCATGTCTCTGAAGAGAATCAATTCTCTCATCTCTATGTCTAGTCTTAGTCCCTTTCCTGAGCACTGGTCCCACATCACCAACTATCTTTTGGACATCTTAAACTGGATGCCCCACAGTTACCTCATACTCAACAGGTCTAAAACAGATTTAACATAATCTTTCTGCTCTTCTTCTTGGACACCCCCCCTCCCAGCCCAATTCACTGATGAGAGTACCATGCTCTTCCTACTCACAGAGCCTGAAAAATCTTGCTGTCGTCCTCAAGTCCTCAGTCTCTCAATCCAATATATCCAATCCACTGGATTGCCAAATTTTGTTCTTTCTAGATTTCCCATAGTCAGTGCCCCAAAAGCCTTAAGGTTAAATTGCATTAAGACTCTTGAAACAGGTGGCTCAGTGGATTGATGGTCAGATCTAGAGATAGGAGATCTTGGGTTCAAATTTGACCTCAGACACTTCCTAGCTGTGTGACCCTGGGCAAGACACTTAACCTCCACTGCCCACCCTTTACTGTTCTTCTGCCTTAGAACTGATACTTGATATTGATTTTAAGAAGTTAAGGGTTTAAAAAAACTGGTCTCCTCTCACATCGCCACCCCTGTAGTACCTTTATCCCTTCTCTGGGCTACTGCAATAGTCACTGTGTGGGATGAGATTCAATGTGTAATTCTCAGAGTAGTATTTGGCTTGTAACTCCAGTTCTCAAGACCTCTTAGCGTCACTATTCCTTAGACTAAAACTGTCCCCCACCCCATTCTGGTTTTCCTGACCTATTTATTTTCTTCCTTCCTTCCTTCCTTCCTTCCTT
>NW_025357615.1:0-9645 GCF_016433145.1 Gracilinanus agilis
CTTTTCTACTTTTGTATTTCACCATAAGACTTTCTTCTAATTCAGGCCCCCAACCCACCTTCCAAATCTGATCATAACTTGTCAAGTGCCTTTGTTTGGTCTTTGTCTATCTCTCACTTCCTAAATATGACTGTCTGCCTAGGTTCTGCCCTGGGTCTTCTCTTTTCTCTCTACATTTTCTCCTTTAGTGATCTTCTCTGCCCTCAAGGCTTCAATGGACACCTGTATGCAGTGCTATTTGCACAATACCACACTGCCTCTCAATGGAAAAAGGACTGCATCAGACACTATCAAATGCTTTGTCACTAGTCTACCACGGGAGTTGCTTAAAAGAACTACTAGAAAGAGTGATAAAAGATTGAGTATCTTACTTCCAGCAAGTATAGAGGAGAAATTTTAGTGACTTAAGCTATGTTTGAGTTGAAATGAATTCATAATTCTTCAGATTTGTTCCTCAAACTTCTCAAGGCTAGAGGATATTCATTATGGTCTTTGTATCCCCTGTGACAAGAACAGTGTCTGGTTTGGGACATGTTTGTTGATTGATGCAAATAGGATCCTCATCTAAAGCATGCTAGCAGATCTGTCTTTTTATACAAGTTAAACTTCTTCCTGATCATCTCTAAGTGCATTGATAAGCCCTTGTATTGCCCTTGTTGATCTTAAATGCTCTACCTTTTTAAGTTCTCCTCACAACCTTTAATACTGCAAGGTTTTCTAGTTTATATGGATGGAGATTTTATGGATTTAATGGAATGTTATCCATTCCTTTTTCTGATCACCATTAGCATGAAGGCAAATGTTCCATATTATCCTGTGAATGATCTATAAAGTCACAAGACAATACATTTCTACAGAGGCAGCAAGGTGGTGCAATGGATAGAGCATTGGAACTGGCCTCAGGAAAACCTGTGTTCAAATCCAGCCTGAAACATATACCATACTATCTGTATGATTCTGGGTAAGTCATTTAATTTATATCTATCTCAGTTTCCTCAACTACAAAGTGGGTGTGATAATAGTACCTATTTCACTGGACTCTTGGGAGAAACAAATGAGACAATATCTATAAAGCACCTAGCATAATACATGTCACATGGCAGGTGCATATTCAATGCTTATTCTTTAACCCATGTAATTTATACATTTAGTTTCTTTTCTGAGGATGCTTGACTTTTCATGAGCAAATACCTTTAAATACTTTGAGGCCCATTGTAGGAGAGTATAGAACTCTAAATGACCTGGCTATCATAGGTGATTATTATCTGAGCCATGATTTTCATGGCTTTCAATAGTTTGCTTCTTTTTCTCAACTTCACATACTCCATTTTGGGAGTATCTAGCAGAAATGTAAGCAGAAATCTTGGTTTCCTGAGGCAAATGTCATGAAACATGCTGTCAATTCAGCTTTTTTAAGGCAAAATTAGTTAGGCAGAGAATGTGCCCTAGACATATAGCCGTATGTGATGAGAGATGACAAGACACAAGTTCACCAGGGTGGAGCTAGATGGTCCTCATGTGTGCAGATGCTGGGATGTAGAGAGGCCTTTCTGGGAAGACTCCTGGGCAGGTGGGCTAGAGAACAGGGCAGATCTAGGTTAGTGAAGAATTCATCTGCAATTCATGGTCTGCAGAAGGGAATTATGTAATTTGGTATCTTCTTTTTCAAACCAATCACCATTGCTAAGAAGATACTTGGCTCAATTTTTTTTATGCAGCTAAACAATTGGGGGAGGTGGCTATGGGTATCCTCCCGATTACTGTAGCAGGAGCAAAACCTCTAGTTACAACTCTAGCATTGGCCTTGCCACATATTGGAATTCTTTCTTTCTTCTACTTGTATCTCCTCTCTGGTCCAGACAAGACCCTATACTGTTGCACTCTCTAGTTTCTCTAAACATCTATATTTCCATGATTAGATTGTAAATGACTCGATGTCGAGGATCTTTATCTTTTACTCTTTTGTATCCCCTGCCACGTCTAAGAGAGTGTTAAGCACATAAGTCTTATATATTCTTTTGACTGGAATTTGCCTGAACCTATTTCCATTGATGTCTAGAGACCTTCACTGATGAAGGAATTCAAGAAAGGACAAACAGGTACCTTGTGCAAATTCCCCAAGAGTGCCAGCATCCCCTCTAACCTCTCCCTTAGCAGTCTCCTTAGGGCTTGCTGAGTCCTAGGCATAAAAGCTGCCTTTGATCACTTCCATCAATTCTCTTTTCACCCAGATCTAAAGAAAAGGCACAAACTATGTATTTGAGGCAGTATTTGCTAAAGGTAAAAGTCATAGTGTGGCAGCTTTGAGTCAGTGAATTCTAACCCTAGCTTTGGAATTGTCTCACCTCATAAGCCTGTTGGTAGACAGACTCTCAGGGATACCCTCAATTTCTAGTCTAGATAAAAGGCAGCTTTGGTAGTATTTACTTACAGTGAAGTGAATTCCCAGAAGGCTCAGCTACTCATTTGGGGCAAGTGTCAAAAGAAGGCATCAGGGCCACCTTGTAGCATCCTAGTTGATCTTTCTTAGAAATTATCTAAATTTTAAGAAACAATGCATAAGATTCATTCAGTCAAATGTGAACTTATTCATATGAACTCATGGGGAACAAAGAAAACAAAGCCAGAAGATAGGAATATATGAAATTATTCATAATAATGTATAATTAAATGTATACTATCACTGAAAGGCAGCTGAACTCTAGGTTAAATCAAATGACCAGTCTTGGTCCCAGAAAACAGATGATGAAGCCTACTTCCTTCCCCTTGGCTTAAATGGCACTGAATGGTGCATATGCTGTCTGGCATAGCCACTCTGTCACATAGTTTCGCACAACTGTTTTTCTTTGATAAAAGGGAGAGTGCTAGGGTGGGAGGTGGTATTTTGGGAAATGTAAGCTATAAACAACAAAAGACATCAATACCATTCCCTGGGGGGGAACAATAAAACTTCAAAAGATAAAAAAAAACACCCTTTCTATTGATATTTTTCTCCCAATCACCAAAAAAGCTATGTCTATAGAACAGAAGGGAAGACGTGAAGCTAAATTTGAGCCATTGTTGACTGAGGACATGTTATAATCTAATAGTAATGTAATTAAATCCAATTGGATATCCAAAATGAGATGTAATTACAATGGCAAGTTCTTTAGACATTGGTAGAGATTCCATTCTTTTAGGAGCATTCAAGGCTGGATTTAGATTCCTGTGAGACTGAAGTATTAAGGTTATGGGAATTGCAGACTTTTTCCCTTTAAAGTACAGAGAAAAATCTCTCATGTATAGGAAAACATGGTTAGAATCAGCAAGTAGAGATGTGTTAGAAGGAGAGAACTAAACGGGCCCAAGATAGAGGTTCTAAGGAAGCACTATTGTAAAGTTGTAACGTGAGCACAATTGATATTTGGCCTTAAATCCCACCTCTTACATTTAATAGCTGGGTAACTGTGGTCAAGTCACACCTATGCTGTCATTTTTTCTTTGTTTTTTTATCATCCCTAAAATGAGAATTGGAGAAACTAATTTCTAAGATCTCTTCTACTTTTGGCTTTACAAGCAAGGCTTAAACTCGGGAAGAATATTTCCCCTTGTGCACTCCTTACCAGATTTATTTAGCTCAATAATGACTTTTGAGTTTTGTGAACTTATGGGTAGACCTTTGTACATGAATGAAGAGACCTAATGTTCAGATCTTGATAATTTTCCTCATTGAAAGGTACAAAATTGAAAGCAAATGTGAGATTCGTATATTTGAGAAAGCAACCTGCACATGTAGTATATTTATTCAGGAGATGAATGTAATGTCCTGTTTCCTAGCATCTAATATGAAACTAAGTGACATAGTGGATAGAGTGTTATCCCTGGAGTCAGAAAAGACATGAGTTCAAATATGGCCTCAAAACTTGGTACTTACCTCTGCTTGCCTCAGTTTCCTAATCTGTAAATTGAGTTGGAGAAGGAAATGGCAAAGCCATTATTTTTGTGAAGAACATCCCAAAAAGGGGTCAAGATGAGTCAGACATGACTGAAAATGACTGAACAACAGTAACAAATATGCATATGACTAATTTGATCAATGCACTTTGGAGATGATACCTGGGAAACCCTGAGTCTCAAAACTATTTTATGATTAATAGATAATTTTACATTTTCTGGTCATGTCTTAGACAGCAAACATGAGGTTTTTATTAATCACCATGACCTAGAAGTGAGATCTCAAACTGAAGAGATTCTGCTTTGGTCCAGAAAGAGCCTTTTAAGAAAATATTCCAGAGCCAACTGGTGTATTATAGGAATTACTTGTCTTTGTAATGGTTTCTGTTGTTAGGAAAAACTGACTGCAAAAAAAGATTTCAGTATCTTTTCTGGAACTTCTGCCTGACATTGCTTACTGATGAAAAAAAAATGATTTACCTCTGTTCACTGCCACCTGATGCCTGTGATGTAGAGTCTTTCAGTGCTTGGCAAAGTAGCAAAATGAGAAAAGATCTGCAGATCCCAGGCAAAGGGTCTCTGATCTTTCTGCAATGTACCCAAACTATCTCAGCAGCAAAGAGGAATGTTCTAGTTCAATAAAGGAGTCTCAGATCTAACACTGATGCTGCATCAATTAATACTTTTTCACAGATTATTCTGGAGGAAAAGAAAGAACACCAAGGCTTATAGTTCCAGAATTTTGAACTGCCTGATATATGTTCCTTCCTAAATTGATTTTTTAAGTTTGTGCGCATTCTCTCACATGAACATGATGTGCATTGGTGGAAGAGTGTCTCACATTTGTAGGTGGAATATTAAGTTGCAATTATTTTTCTTTTGCCTTCTATTTATTCATTACTTTGATTAAAAAGTCTTGGAGATTTGTTGTTTTTTTTGGGGGGCGGGGGGAAGACGGAGGCTTAGACAGAATGAATCTTAAAACCTCAGCACCCTTATACACCGAGATAGAAAACAATGCACTTCGAGAAGAAAGAGAACCAAATCTAATAACTGGACAGAGCAGGGGGAACCCTACTGCAGCACAACTAAAGAGGTATGCCAAGAAAAAGGCTTCAATTCTTGAACTGTTGGGTCTGAGGGAGGAGAAGGGGAATCCCAGGATGCCTCCCCCACGTGCCGTGAGGCACACCAGGTGGGAGAGAGGGCCTTGCTGGCACAGACTCAGGGAGTTAAACACAGGCACTGGAGAGGTGACAGGAGAAAACCAGAGAAACACAGCAACAAGGTTGGGAAGATGGTGGCTTAGAGAGAGCCAAACCCCAGACCCCAAAGAGCTTGGCTTCCTCATACTGAGATAGAGAACACAGGGCTTCAGGAGGAAAGAAAACTAGATGAAACACAGAGGACAGCACAGGGGGACCCCACTTCTGGAGAGCTCAGTTCAGTGAAAATGCTCCTTCTTGCCCCCCAGGTTTTTTGTTTGTTTATTTGTTTTCCCCTCCTCTCCAGGTTTTAGCCTCAGGGCAGATTAAGCAATAAAATCAATCCAATCAATACGGGATTAATCCCAACAATTGGACAGACAAGAATTCTTCAGAGGGCAGAGAAAGTAACTACAGACCTCCATTGCCAGCTGGGGGAAGATCTTTCATCAAAGATCATTAAATATATCTGCTCAAACTAGCAGAACAAGGAAAGAAAAAACACGAGTAAGCAACAGAAAAAGAGAAAAGAAATGACAATTGACAGCTTCTTTCAAGGAAGTGAAAAAAGAGCAAATGAAATAGAAATAGAAGAAGAGGAAGTAGTTCCAGCAAACTGGACACAGGCTTTGGAAAATCTCAAAATTCAATTAACTCAAGACTTCAGGAACTCAAAAAGCAATCAAGAGAGGCAAGAGAGGCTGAAGACAATTTAAAAAAGGAAATACACGAACAAAAACAAGCAAATAAAGTATTAAAAGCCGTAATTGGCCAGATTGAAAATGAAGCAAAGGTGGCAAAAGATGATCCACAAAGAAAATCAGACCAGAAAGAGAAGGATGTCCAAAAAGCCAGGGATGAAATTCAGTCTTTAAAAAACAGAACTCAACAACTAGAAGCAAATGACTTCACAAGGCAAGAATATATTAAACAAAATTTAAAAAATGAAAAATTTGAGGAGAATATGAAACACCTCATTGATTCAATCAAAGATCTGGAGAACAGAGCTATAAGAGACAACTTAAGAATTATTGGTTTACCAGAATATCATGATAAAAGAAAAAGTTTAGATAGCATCTTACAGAAATTATCTGAGAAAATTGTACAGAAATTTTCAAACAAGAGGGAAAAGTAGAAATTGAAAGAATCCACAGATCACCTTCTACATTTAATCCACAACTGACAACTTCCAGGAATATTATAGCCAAATTCAAAAAATACCAGACTAAGGGAAAAATTTTAAAAGCTGTTAAAAAGAAGTCATTCAGATTTCAGGGAACCATAGTTAGGATAACACATGATCTGGCTGCATCTACATTGAAGGACCGGAAGGTATGGAAAACAATATTCCGGAAAGCAAGATAACTGGGTCTACAACCAAGAATCAACTATCCAGAAAAACTAACTGTATTATTGCAGGGGAATGTAAGGTCATTCAATAAAATTGAGGACTTCCAAATATTCATCAAGAAAAAAACAGACTTAAACAGAGAGTTTGCTGCCCAAACTCAGAACTCAAGAGTAAAAATATAAGGTAATTAAGAAAATGGGGGGAGGAGAAAAATTATTTTCTTTAAGGGACCCAACAAGTTCAATCAATTTGTATCCCAAGAAGAAAAGAAGATATTGGCAACTATTAAAAATTGTTATTACCAACAGGGTAACTAGAAGAAGTTTACATAGAGGGAACAGGGACAAACTGTATAGGATGAAATGTCAAGTGATTTATATATGTGTAAGAGGGGAATAAGAAGGGAGGGAGGAGAAAGGGAAATACATCAAAGGAGGGGATTATAGGAACTGATTAAAAACAAAACACTGATATCAAAGGAAACAGTGAAAGAAGTAAGGACAGGACTAGGAGAGAGAATCAAAATGCCTAGGAACACACAGTTGATAATTATAACTCTGAATGTGAATGGGATGAACTCACCCATAAAACAGAAGCAAATAGCAGAGTGGATTAGAAACCAAAATCCTACCATATGTTGTCCAAAAGAAACACACATGAGATAGACAGACATACATAGAGTGAAAATGAGAAGATGGAGCAAAATCTATTGGGCTTCAAATGAGAAAAAGTAGGCAGGGGGTTGCTATCATGATCTCTGACAAAGCCAAACTAAAAATAGATAAGGTTAAAAGAGATAGGGAAGATAACTACATCCTAATAAAAGTCAATATAAACAATGAAGAAATATCAGTACTCAATATGTATGCACCAAACAGTTTAGCTTCCAAATTTCTAAATGAGAAGCTAGTGGAGCTCAAAGATAGAATAGATAGCAAAACCATACTAGTGGGGGACCTCAACCTTCCCCTATCAGATCTAGATAAATCAAACCAAAAAATAAATGAGAAAGAAATAAGAGAGGTGAATGAAACCCTAGAAAAATTAGAGTTAATAGATATATGCAGAAAAATGAATAGGGACAAAAAGCAGTACACCTTCTTTTCAGCAGCACATGGAACATTCACAAAGATAGACCATGTAATAGGGCATAGAAACATGGCAAACAAATGCAAAAAAGCAGAAATAATAAATGCAACCTTCTCAGATCATAATGCATTAGAAATAGTTATTAGTAAGAATACATGGAAAGGCAAACCAAAAACCAATTGGAAATTAAATAATATGATTTTCCAAAATAATTTAGTGAAAGAACAAATCATAGAAACAATTCATAATTTCATTGAAGACAATGACAATGATGAGACATCTTACCCAAACCTATGGGATGCAGCCAAAGCTGTTCTAAGGGGAAAATTTAAATCGCTGAGTGCATATATTAAAAATTAGGGAGGGCAGAGATCAATGAATTGGGCATGCAATTTAAAAAACTAGAAAATGAACAAATTAAAAATCCTCAGATGAAAACTAAATTAGAAATACTAAAAACCAAGGGAGAAATTAATAAAATCAAAAATAAAAGAACTATTGAATTAATAAATAAGACTAGAAGCTGGATTTTGAAAAAACAGATAAAATAGACAAAGTACTGGTCAATCTAATAAAAAAAAGAAAGAAGAAAACCAAATTAACAGTATCAAAGATGAAAAGGGAGACCTCACCTCTAATGAAGAGTCAATTAAGGCAATCATTAAAAACTATTTTGCCCAATTATATGCCAATAAATATAGCAATCTAGGGGAGATGGATGAATATTAACAAAAATATGAATTGCCTAGATTAACAGCAGAAGAAATAGAATACTTAAATAATCCAATATCAGAAAAAGAAATTGAACAAGCCATCAAAGAACTCCCTAAGAAAAAATCACCAGGGCCTGATGGATTCACAAGTGAATTCTATCAAACATTCAAAGAACAATTAATCCCAATACTATACAAATTATTTGATATAATAAGTAAAGAAGGAGTCTTGTCAAATTTCTTTTATGACACAAATATGGTACTGATTCCAAAGCCAGGTAGATCAAAAACAGAGATAGAAAATTACAGACCAATCTCCTTAATGAACATAGATGCAAAAATCTTAAATAGAATCCTGGCAAAAACACACTAGCAAGTGATCAAGAGGGTCATCCACAATGATCAGGTGGGATTTATACCAGAAATGCAATAATGGTTCAACATTAGGAAAACCATCCACATAATTGACCACATCAACAAGCAAACCAACAAAAACCACATGATTATCTCAATAGATGCTGAAAAAGCCTTTGACAAAATACAACACCCATTCCTACTGAAAACACTAGAAAATATAGGAATAGAAGGTCCTTTCCTAAAAATAATAAACAGTATATGTCTTAAACCATCAACAAGCATCATATACAATAGGGATAAATTAGAAGCCTTTCCAATAAGATCAGGTGTGAAACAAGGATGCCCTTTATCACCTCTGTTATTTAACATTGAACTAGAAACACTAGCAGGAGCAATTAGAGAAGAAAAAGAAATTGAAGGTATCAAAATAGTCAATGAGTAGACTAAGCTATCACTCTTTGCAGATGATATGATGGTATACTTAAAAAATCCTAGAGAATCAACTAAAAAGCTAGTAGAAATAGTCAACAACTTTATCAAAGTTGCAGGATACAAAATAAATGCACATAAATCATCAGCACTTCTATATATTTCCAACACATGACAGCAGCAAGAGGTAGAAAGAGAAACACCATTTAAAATCACCCTAGACAATATAAAATACTTAGGAATCTATCTACCAAAACACAGAAATTATAAGAACATAACTACAAAACACTTTCCAAACAAGTAAAACTAGATCTAAACAATTGGAAAAACATTGACTGCTCATGGGAAGGATGAACTAACATAATAAAAATGACCATTCTACCCAAATTAATTAACCTATTTAGTGCCATACCTATCAAACTACCGAAAAACTTTTTTACTGAATTAGGAAAAACTATAACAAAGTTTATTTGGAAGAACAAAAGATCAAGAATATCAAGGGAAATAATGAAAAAAAACGTGAAAGAAGGTGGCCTAGCAATAGCAGATATTAAGCTATACTATGAAG
>NW_025357616.1:0-8342 GCF_016433145.1 Gracilinanus agilis
GTGTATATTTTATGTGTGCATATAGGATATAAAACATATACCTATTATACGGGTATGTGTCCATATTATATGTGTATATATTAAATGTATTCTATATACGTGTTATAAAGAGTGTGCATTTATTGTATTTGTATATACATATAAGGAGGTGTGTATTTTATATATGTACTAAAGGTAAGATATGCATGTTATAGGGAGGTGTATGCAAATATGTGTGTGTGAGTGAGAGAGAATTCAGAACAAAGAGTTAAGATCATTAAAATAGAGAGTAATGCTTTTAGAGAAGTTAAACCTCTAATGATTTTGGTTCTTTGACTTTTCCTTTCTCATTCATTTTCATGAGTGATCAAAAAGAATCTCAGATCCGAAAAAAATGAATCCTGCAGGATTGGGGAGGAAGTTTCAGAACCGGCTCTTGGCATTTTATTAAAGAGCAGCCCCTGAAAAGATTCCAAATGGTTAGAATTTGGAAATAGGAAATGAGGCAAGAGGCATAAGGACTTTGGAATGGAGCCTTGGTCTTGGGTAATCAGGAAGTAGAAGTTAACAGATAAATTTAAAGCCTACAAACACTACTTAAAAAACCGGGTACTCTGTGTTCTAAAAACAGGACATCTAGGGTAAAGGCTCTCCTTCTGGGGAGGAAATGCCCATCCTAGCCAAATCTCTAAGGACTGACAAACTTGGGAAAGAAAGCGTCTAACAATTTTTCCCAAGTCAGATGATGTTAGGGAGGGGCCTGCCTTATGAAGAGCTAAATCTGGGCCCTGAACTAAAATAAAAATGATGGGGTTCACTCCTCTTCCTTTTATAGGGATGCCATCGCACCTCAGCTCAAGTCTTCATTGGTAGTCAGAAACGTGAAGCAGAAAGAAGTTCCAAAGGAAGCACCCACATTATAGACCAGGAGAGCATCAGCAGCGGTCCCTGAAGATGGACAGACACTATGTAACATTCTCACGTGTCCACAAAGGGCTTCTATACCTGGTAGAATCTGTATGCCATATGAGACCATCAGGGAATAGGACCACTGGGAAGGATGCTATCACATCACTAGAATTCATCAGTAACCCCACAGAACCACAGGGATGGTTCGCCCCTCCAGGCACACCATCTGGCCAAATTTATTCCTTATGTAGGCACTCCTCCAGGAGAGACATTGTGTGTATTTGTGGGAAAGACCCTTCCAGGTTTGAGAGGAAAATATTCTTTTGCTATTTTTTTACTCTGCTTTTTCATTAAATACCTTTCCACTGAATTATGTCCTCTGATTGGTGGGAGCATATGAGCTATCATTTGGGTTGTTTGTTTTTTTGAGTGGATACAGACCTACAGAGTATTTTGAGCCTATTAGATGATAATCTAGGCAGCTAGATGGTACAGTAGACAAAGTGGGGGCCTAGAGTCAGAAAAACCTAAATTCAAACCTAACATTAGATACTTTCTAATTGCATGATCCCCTAGGCAGGTCCCTTAATCTCTGTTTGTTTGGGCTTCCTCAGTTGCAAAATAGGGATTATAGTAGCATCTGCTTCCTAGGATTATTGTGAGGCTCACACAAGATAATATTTATAAATCACTTAGCACTAATAAGGAATGATGAATTGATGGATTTCTATAAGAACTGGAAAAATCTCCATGAACTGATGTGGAATGAAATAAGCAGAACCAGGAGAACATTGTACACACAGTAACTGAAAGACAATCAAATGGAATTGATTTTGCAACTAATGGCAATGCAATGCAATGCAATGATCCAGGACAATCCTAAGGGACTTATGGGAAAAATGCTATCCACATTGAGAGAAAGAATTGTGGTAGCAGAAAAACAGAAGATGATTTATCAATTGTTTATATGGGTATATGATTTGGGGTTTTGGTTTTAAAAGATTACTCTATTACAAAAATGAATAATGTGGAAATGAGATTTAAGTAATACTATATGTATAACTCAGTGAAATTGCTTGTCAATCCTGGGAGGGGGGAGAAAAGAGAAGAGGGAGACAATAAGAATCATGTAATCATGAAAAAAAATTTTAATTAAATTAAATTACTTAGTACAATGTCTGCACACAGTAGGTACTGAGAAGATTAAGATTGACTCATCATTTTCTTAATGAGCCTATTTACATGCAATTGATTTTGTCCTATAACTACTTAAGTCATGGTTCAATGTCTCTAAACTTAGTTTGGAGTTTAATTGGTCTATGATGGGTTAAGTTTAAAAATTCAGTTCTTCTTGCCTTGAGGATTTAACTGACCTTGGTGTAAGGGGGAAAAAGGGGTTTTCTGAGTTCAATATATTAAAAGGTGGTCGCAAGGGGAAATCTCCCCAATTTAAGAATAACCTCAAATTAAAATTGACTTTGTGGAAGTTTATTTACAATTGAGAAGAAAGAGAGGAAATAAGGAAATAAGAATCTAACACAGTAGGTAAATTACTACGATCCTCTAATTAATCCAGGTAGATCTAATTAACCCTCAGTGGAGAGTCAGAGGGCCAGAGGACCAGAGGCCCAGAAGTGAATGAAGGAAAGCTTCATTCACAGAGTCTATTTAAAGAAGTTCCTTAAGAGAAGTTCAGGAAGATTCAGTCTTTAAACTCACCACATGGAATTCCAAAGAAGATATTAAGAACAGTCTCACCAAGGTCTCAGCGTTCCAACCAGCACTCCTCCATGGACCAGGAGAGCTGGAAGACCCTCTCCAGGAGAAGACCTTCTCCTTTTAAAGGGGTCACTTATGCATCACTTCCTGTGCCTCCTCCCTAATTTGCGTGTCCAATCACATTAGACCCTTCTCATAGTACTGCCTAAGGGCAGTCAGTTGATTCTGATTCATCACCCACTATAGCACATGTGGGTTATGAACCTCCTACAATTGGAGATGTTCTCACCTTTGGTGATTAAATCTAAAGATGGGCAGTGTGGACTTAATCTAATTATCACATTGGGAAATGTGTGTGAAAACAAGATCTGCTATCTTTACACCACCAAACTACCCTTCAAGGATGTCTGGTTTGCTGTCCAAATGTCCAGCCCACTATCTCACACAATGAGCACTTCTTAGACTCATGAGAGAAGAAGGATTGTTGCTAAGCCCCCATTATCAAACTTCCAACCAATCTTGCTCAATTCCATAATCAATCATGTCCATAATCCTATGATGTCATCTACCCTGTTCTGTTCTATACTCCTCCAAACCTATAAAAGGAGAACTGTGCTTTTGCTTGGAGTCTTTGGCATTAATGGGGGAAGCCATGACCCATTTACCAAGAGAAAATATACCTTCGCTAATAAATATTATCTTGCGCAGAAATTTGCCTCAGTTTACCTTTTTGTCAAATTACCTTTTTTGCCAAATTTGCTTCAGTTATTTACTACCTATATGACTCTGGGTAAGTCTTTTGGGTTTCATTTTCATTCCCAGATACTACATAATAAATACTTGTTTCCCTTACCTCTTGGATTGTCTATCTGAGCGACCTATGTGAAAGATATGTATCATAAAAAAAAAAAACGAATTGTATGTATAATAATTTAGTTCCTTTCTCTGAGACTCCTAAAGCTATAGGAAAGTGAACCCACCCTTGGAAATTGAGAGTAGAAAAGACCTGGGACAGAGGAAAGTATGGAGAAATTTTAATTCTCCTCATAATGACTATGGTAGGGCTCAGTTCTCCTATAGTTAAGAGAATTCTATTGTCATCATAACTATTAGTATTATCTCCAAGAAACTTTTATTAATAATGATCTCATGTTTTGTGGATGGTCATGAATGTTAGGATTGGGATTTTGGATTTAAATTCAGAGAATCTGAGTTTGAATCCTGCTTCTGTTATTTACTACCTATGTGACTTTGGGTAAGTCATTTGGGTCTCATTTTCTCATTTGCAAAGTGAAGTCTAAATTATTTTGAAGTTCCATTCCATGTCTAAAATCTATGATTTGATGACTTGATGTTATAATAGGGATCTATGATATTCTTTCTCCTTATCTCCACTTCAGAGAGTCCCCTCTTTTTACAAAGCAGCTCAGATAATATCTTTTGCCTAAACCCTTTCCTAATAGTCCCTCCAAGTACCAGTGCCCTCCCTCCCAAACTATCTTGTGTTCGTCTGATATTCTCAGATCATCCAGGTGAATGGAATCAGAGAAATAAGAAGTCCCCCAAAGTGTACTTAGGCTCTTCATGTCCCGTGGGAGCCCCTGATGTGAGGGTTACTTGTGCAAAAACTTTGCTATTCTAGAAATGAATTTTAATATTTCTGTTGTATCATAGGGTTCTACTGAAAGCCAGCCACATATACATAATAAAGGAAGGAATACAGAACTAAACACATACTTGTTGACTGATTTATTGATCTTTTGAAGGGTTTAAGCTGGGGAGTGACACATGGTATAATAACGTGTAAGATGGCTTGGAAGTGGAAGACGGGAACCAGAGAGACTAGTGATGAGAATATTGACATAAGCCAGGAATGACCAATGAGCTTGTGACCTACAAACACAATGAAAGTGGCAAAGGGAATAGAAAGGAGGAAAGGAAAATGAGAAACCTTTTTCAGGAAGAAATCATGGTACTCCTTGAGGTGATTAACAGAATAGGAGAGGTATGGCATGGTTGTTGGCCCTGGAGATCAAAAGATTCTTATATCCTGGTTCTGCTACTTATTAGCTTTGGAACCCTGAGTGCCTCAGTTTCCTCATATGTAGAAGGACAATAATAACCCTTTTCCTACCTGCTATGTCCGAGAACAGAATAATAGCAATGAAAAAGGCCTTGCAAAATTAAAAAACACAAAAATTAAGTAAAGAGCTTACTTTTCATTCAAAATCCACAATATTGACTGCTTTTCTCTCCCTCAGAGTAGAAGGAAGTTACCTTTTTGGATTTGTTCTCTGCTAGAGAGAAGTCTCTGAGAGTGACATATATCCTCAAAGCTTAATCAGAGATCATTGGTACAAGCTTGAAGGTTCTGGTCACTGTCTACAAAAGGAGGACAGTCCTGCCAACTCCAGGACCTTGAAAAAGCATAAGTCATAGGTTCTCCTACCCTTTACTTTAACCATTCTATGATAGACACTGGAATATGAGATGGCGGAAGAAGGCTGAAATGTTAGGAAGGAATAGAGTAAGTCAAGAAAGAGTACAGACAAGACTTTCAGTGTAATGGAACCAAGTTTATGGGATTATAAACTGATAGAGACCTTAGGGATCAGTTGGTCCAAACCATTTGTTTTACTAAAGAGGAAACTGAGGGCCAGAGAGGATCACTGATTGCCCAAGTTTATACATGTAGCAAGTAGCAGAGTCAGTAAACACAGACTTGAATCCAGGGATTCTTTCCATTATAGTAGACTGTAAGTAGCCCCCTTCTTTGTATGGTTTGTTGAGCAGTTGGAAAGGTCCCCTTTTGGATACCAAAGTAGCGTCTTCAGGTTAAAGCAATATCTCTAGAAAGCCCTCACTGAAATCTCCTTATATTTGCAAAGCACCTTTACTGACTCCAAACATCTCCCAGAAATTAGCCCATTAAAAATATTAGCATTCTACCAACGAATCATAGAGCACCACAGTCTCTGACAAATTAAATGAGAATTACAAAGAGGGCAGTGAAGGGCTACATGATGGTAATGAGCAGGTTACAAAATACAAAATACACAGATAGAGAGCTTTGAAGGAAAACCCGAGTCCTCAAGGAGATGCTGGATCAAAAGAGAAGATGGACTGACTGGCAAGTTAAATGGTGTGGAAAATCCAAGTGTTCCATTGGTATCATCATGTAGTCAATAGAAAATGAAGAAGGTTGGAGGTCTAGGTCTGTGGACCCCTGTTGTAACCTGAGGTTGGGCAGGCACTGGTGAGTTATGATTTTCATAAAGGAGAGAATACTCAAATCTATGAGATTATGGAGTTCTTTGAGTATTTTACCTGGAAGGAGTATTTCTCCACCACCACCACCACCACCACCATCATCATCATCCTCATCCTCTTCATCATCCTCCCATAAATACATTGGGTATTTTTTGAAGAATGTCAGCTCCTTGAAAGCATGGAGTATTTTCATTTTGTTTTCTTATGCTCAATGCCTAAACTAGTGCACATAGGAAGCACTGAATAAATGTGTATTGAATTAAATTTTCCTTTCACTTTCATAGTCATTCTTTCATTGATTTGAATTTTTGCAACAGCCTGATTGGGAGGCAGTAGGGGCACTTATGATGTCTAGTTCTCTTTAATAGGTGAGGAGGAAAGTGGCATAAAGTCAATTTTAAGACAGTCAAGTCAGTACAGTATTCTTTACAATATGGTATACATTGTGCAGCTAGGTGATTCAGGGGATAGAGAGCAAGCTTAGGGATGGATGGGAAGTCTTGGGTTCAAATTTGACCTCAGACATTCCCAGCTCTGTGACCCTGGACAAGTGTTATATTCAATAATCTGGGAAGAGATGGATGCCACCTTGACTGACAGGGGTGACAGTTGAGAGACTCGGAATGTTCCCAGGTGCTGTGAGCCAGGAGCAAACGTTGGTTGACCTCACCCTATAAATACCCCCCATAGCCACTTTGGAGGGAAGTCTCTGGTCTCTGAAGTCTCTGGACTCAGAGGCTGAGAACTGGAGATCACAGATCTCTGCCAACCTCTGTGGTTCAATCTGGGCAGTGGGTGGCTGGAAGGGTGGTTTGAAGGGTGGTGAAGGGTTGCCAGGTGGTTTAAGAAGAAGAGGGTAGGAATAAACCTGAATCTATTTCCTGATAGACTGTGAGAGCTAGTGAATCACCAACACTGGTGGTAAGAGAGCTGAGAGAATAAATACCATCAAAACATCTGCAGCAATAGCTTCCCTATTCTGGCTTGGCTGTGGCCAAGTCTGGCCAGAGGTAGTGGGAGTGAGCAAATCTCCAGCTTCTACCTGATCAATAGCCTCCAGTCCTGATTGTTAATTAGTCTAATAGATAATAGATCAATAGGGTTTCCAATCCCCAATCCTTAACCTTGTTATCCTTTCTCTATTTATAGATAAAAGAGTGTTCAACAACAAATACCTCCCTGAGTGCTCTTTCTATCAGGGCACTTGGGAAGGTAGTCGAATACAGCCAGATCCTGATCGTTATCCAAGGCAGATCAATAGCCCAATACTAATTTATCCAACCCCAGGTTGGACCAGAAAGGTTACCCATCTATCTAACCTCTCAAGGGTCCTTACTTGGGCATCTGTTAGAGAGAAGGGGATAACTTACAGCAGCAGTCAGAGTGATAGGAGTAGGTGTTCCTCCCACCAACTGCAGCTGAGGAGATTATAGACAGATACACATCATCGCCATCATTATACATCTATATATCTCCCTTGTACCAATATATTCCTATAATACAAGTAACAACCCCAGTTGCCTATGCCTTAGTTCTCTTCTGTCCTGAAGCTGATATTTAGTATTGATTCTCAGACAGAAGGCAAGGGTTTTTAAAAAATGAAAAAGAAAAAAATACAGACTCCTTAGTCTGGCATTCAAGGATCTTTATGATCTGACTTCAACCTTTCTTTCCAACCTTAATAATACTCTGTCCCTTTACACACATTATATTTTCTGATCTCATTCTAACCTTTCCTACTTTGCTCAGTCATTCTTAATATTTTGTGTGTTTTCCTCCCATATTTCTGCCGGTGGAAATCCTCCCTGTCATTTCCACGGCCTATTTCAGGGATCACCTCCTATTGGAAGTTTTCCTTGGTTTCCCCATTTGCAAGTGGTCTTTCCACCTTGAATCTTTAATAACATTTGACTGTAATAGCATTAATACAATTATCTGCACATTTGTCTTATACCCTCCACCTAGGGAAAACTCTTGAGGTTAGGGAATTTGTCCTTTGTCCCTGGGTACCAGTGAACATCACAGGCATATAATAAACTTTGTTGAATTGAATTGTTATTCACATTCACACACTTAAGCCCAGTTGATTCCTGGCTCTTTGCCTGGGACATAGTCTCAAATCTCCTTACTAAATGCTAAATCCTATATCTCCTGGGTCTGTTCAAATCTTTCCTCCTTGAAGCTTTTCCCCAACCATTCTAATCCACATCCCCAATTGAATCTCAATTTTTCTTTCTCTGAATTTTTATATATATTTTTATACCACCATTTAACCCTGGATCAAATAATAGTAGTCTTACATTCTTGTCTCCTGCCTTCACTGAGTTATACTTTAATGTTATATTATCCCCTAGTCTTTATAAATCGGAGTCAGTCTCCACATTCTACATCCAAGATGATGATATCCGATCATTGTGCCTTGGGCATTGGGTCTGTGGACCAAGCCTCATTATAGACCACTGGCC
>NW_025357617.1:0-6017 GCF_016433145.1 Gracilinanus agilis
GGGGCCAACAGGAAAGAATAACAATATACTGTAAGGGTAAAGAGGTTGGAGAGAGGAAATATTTTATACTTAAGTGCATTGAAATCAACTTAAAAGAGGGAAAAACAATCAGATCCTCTGGGGCAGAGAATTGATTCGCGCCCTATAGAGAAGTAGAAGGGTAACAAAAAGGCTGGTGGAGAGGGAAGTAACACTAGGAAGGGAGAGAGCTTAAAAAGATCCTAAAGAAGAATAAGAGGGGAATAAGAAGGGAGAGGTGTGTAGTGCAAATAGGGTGCACGTCAGCTCTGCAAAGCCTTGCTGCAGAGTTTTTCTGACAGTTGATAAGGGTTTAGAATCTTGGGGAAGTTCAGTTGACCCAGGAGACTCATGGAGAGGAGAAGGGTCAATATGAGCTCTTTCTTTGGATTGAAACCTGGCCTATATTCTGCAGCTTTTCTCTTAAAAATTGTTAGTTTAGCTAATTCCTTTGAATCTCCCTAACCTCCCTCATTCCCCATCTTCATTTTTCCTTCCTGATTTCTTCAAGGTATTCAAAGGAGGGTAGATCATTAGTTTTAAACTTGCTAGTTTAGATATTCAAATAGGGCTTACCTTTGTTACAAATTATCTATTGAATCATTGTATCCAACTTTCCTAACCCTATTGATTACAAAACCACTTGAGAACTGAGTTAAGGCAGGTCCTTTCTCAGTTTCACATTCCTGTCTCCCTTCCCCACCTGAAGCTTTCTCTAGGCGGCTGTTAGGGTTACCTTGTATCCTTCATCCCTTCCAATCAACCCTAGAAATCAATAAACCCTGTTTGTCTTTAATCAAAACCTTTGGCTATTTCATTAGTTGATTGATAAGAGAGGGAGGAGGAGAGAGGAACAACATTCTCTCTGGGTTCTGAGGGATTGAAGGTGTCCATTTTGGAGGAAGTGCAATCTTAATACTTCCTCTGAACTGGCCCTTTGAAACCTGAGAAAATGACTAGCAGCCCTCTAGTCAGTTTCAAGCCATTCTTGGCTAGCCTTAACCTTTGTCTGTGGAAGTGCCCTTCCTACCTAAAGGGCTGTCTGTTTCCCTGTAGTGTCTCTGTCTGAAATCCTGTGTCCCAGTCTATGCCTCTCAGGCTGTAGATGTCTGCCCTTGCAACTCTTTATACCTCCATGTTTGTACTCCCTAAATCAGCCATTCCCTTACTATCCGGATCCAGCCGGATACAACCGCGAGAGACCCGTGAGTCAGCCACCTGGAAGAACCATAGGGGGAGAGAAGGGAGACCGAGGCGCAATAAAGACAAATCAGTCTTAATTGTGACAAGGCTCGTTTATTGAGTGCAGGGAGTGGGTTTATATGCTTCTAGGACTGGGGTAAGGAATTTTCCAGTGGTCTCGGGCCGTTGGTCTCGCCACGCCTATCCCGGATGAAGCTGGATAAGTTTCTATTCCTAACCTAAGTTTCGTTTCTTGGGAAATCCTTCACTAAGTTTCGTTTCTATGGTCTCCATGGTTTTTAGGTTTCGATCCTTGGTCTCTAAGTTTCAATCCTTGGTCTCTGACACCTTACTTCTCCTACCACCTCAATTTACCACCTTTACCATTATACGTTCCTTATTCACATTACTGCCTTAGGGATTCACAAACCCCTATCCACAGTGCCTTATCCTCTATTCCAACCATACCTCTGCCTTAATTTCCCGACTACCTCTAGCCTATTCCCTTAATTACCTCCAGCCTTTGGTCCCTTATTACATTGCCTCAGTCCCTTATTATAGGGGAGAAAGAGAAGTACAATAAAGGAGGGAATTAGGGAAACCAATTAAAAACAAAACACTGGTATAGAAGGAAATAGTGAAAGAAGAAAGGACAGGACAAGGAGAGAGAATTAAAATGTCTGGAAATACACAGTTGATAATTATAACTCTGAATGCGAATGGGATGAACTAGCCCATAAAACAGAAGCAAATAGCACAGTGGATTAGAAACCAAAATTCTACCATACGTTGTCTACAAGAAACACACACGAGAAAGGCAGACATACATAGAATAAAAATAAAAGGCTGTAGCAAAATCTATTGGGCTTCAACTGAGAAAAAGAAGGCAGGAGTTGCAATCATGATTTCTGACAAAGTCTGTATGTGTTAAAATTAATGGTTTGGCTAAATATATGAAAATTATAAATCTTTTGTTTATAAAAGAGGTGAAAGTAGAGAAATACAAAAGGATAGAAAATATATTAACCTATTTAACTAAATATTTTTCCAGTGCTTGGCTCAGGCAGGACTTGTTGACTTTCAAACAGAATTAAACTATCTCTAGAAGACAGGAAGGGAAAACTATCCACTCACTCTCCCAAGACAATGACTGGACTGAAGGTGAATCCTTAGGCCTACTTTCTTCTTTGAGCCAACCTTCTTCTTGAAGCCAACTTCCTTCTTGGAATGGCTCTCTTCTTGGAATCCACTCTCTACTAGCATCCTTCACCATATCTCTTTCACCAGCCTCCTTCCTCAGGGAAGCTCCGCTTCCTGGGAGGTGTCAGGGAAAGTATAAAAGGAAAAGTTTGGCACCTTTTCTGTCTCTCGACCTTGGAGGCTGGCTGGGCTCTCTCTACCCTGAGACCCTGATCTCTCTCTTGGCACCTTTTCCTCTCTCTTCCTACCTCCTAGTTTTCCCTAGACCTTTCCCTTTCTAATTAAAATAAAACCTAGCTATTCAAACCCTAAAGTTGTTCTCTGATCATTCATTTGAGGGCTCTGGTCAATTTCCCCCTGCCAGGGCTGGGACTGCTACCTTCCTTTCCCTTCCTCTACCTTCCTCTCTCCTTTCTCCTATCTATCCTACCATCGAACCTCCATCCCTTCACTTTCACCCACACAGTACTCAACATGTATGCACCAAATGGTATAGCTTCCAAATTTCTAAAGGATAAGCTAGTGGAGCTCAAGGATAAAATAGATAGCAAAACTATACTAGTGGGGGACCTCAACCTTCCCCTATCAGATCTAGATAAATCAAAACAAAAAATAAATAAGAAAGAGATAAGAGAGGTGAATGAAACCCTAGAAAAATTAGAGTTAATAGATATATGGAGAAAAATAAATAGGGACAAAAAGGAATACACCTTCTTTTCAGCAGCACATGGAACATTCAAAAAGATAGACCATGTAATAAGGCATAGAAACATGGCAAACAAATGCAAAAAAGCAGAAATAATAAATGCAACCTTATCAGTTCATAAGGCAATAAAAATAGTTACTAATAAGAATACATGGAGAGGCAAACCAAAAACTAATTGGAAATTAAATAATATGATTCTCCAAAATAATTTTGTGAAAGAACAAATCATAGAAACAATAATTTCACTGAAGACAATGACAATGATGAGACTTCTTACCCAGACCTATGGGATGCAGCCAAAGCAGTTCTAAGGGGAAATTTTATACCACTGAGTGAATATATTAACAAATTAGGGAGGGCAGAGATTAATAAATCTCTTCATCTACATCACTACTATTTCCCCTGAATTTCCCTTTGGGCCCTGGGAGGAAGGGTAGGCTAGAAAACTAGAAAATGAACAAATTAAAAATCCTCAGATTTGTTTATAACCTCACACCTAGGAGATTGGCTAAAATGACAACAGGGGAGAGTAATTATTGTTGGAGGGGATGTGGCAAAATTGGGACATTAATGCATTGCTGGTGGAGTTGTGAATTGATCCAACCATTCTGGCTGGCAATTTGGAACTATGCTCAAAGGGCTATAAAAGATTGCCTGCCCTTTGATCCAGCCATACCATTGTTGGGTTTGTACCCCAAAGAGATCATAGATAAACAGACTTGCATGAAAATATTTATAGCCACACTCTTTGTGATGGCAAAAAATTGGAAAATGAGGGGATACCCTTTGATTGGGGAATGGCTGAACAAATTGTGGTATATGCTGGTGATGGAATACTACTGTGCTCAAAGGAATAATAAACTGGAGGAATTCCATGTGTACTGAAAAGACCTCCAGGAACTGATGCAGAGTGAAAGGAACAGAGCCAAAAGAATATTGTACACAGAGACTGATATACTGTAGTAAAATCGAATGTAATGGACTTCTGTACTAGCAGCAATGCAATGACCCAGGACAATTCTGAGGGACTTATGGAAAAGAATGCTATCCAATTTCAGAGGAAGAACTACAGGAGAGGAAACAGAAGAAAAACAACTACTTGAATACATGGGTTGATGAAGATATGTATGTAGACTTGAAAGGACCACACCAATGCAACTATCAATAATATGGCAATAGGTCTTGATAGTGTTATGAAGAAGTCAGGCAATCTGTGTCTGAGGAGGAATAAAATGATATAAAGGTGATAAGGTGATAGGAGAAGGAATGAAGGGGATAGCTGAGTGTAGGGATGAATGGGTGAGGTAGTATATTGGAGGTAAGGGAATGGATGGGAGTATATGTAGGAGGGCAGCTCAAATAGGCTTATTCACAGGAGGCTAGAGATAGAGGGTACTGTGAGGAATTAGACTGGATCCTTCAGGCAGGGAAGGTATCTCTAAGGTACAAGAGGAATTTGGGCCAGTCAGAAATGTTTAGATCAAGGCTGAGGGTTTCTCTTGTTAATTTCTAAAGTCCTTTAAGGGAGGAGTCAAAGGCTCCTCCCTGCCAGTGAAATTGATGTCTGCAGGAAGTCTCCACTGGGTACTTCCTGCCCAAGATGGATGCCTAGGTTTCCCCCTCGAAAATAAAAGGAAAATAATTCTTCCCTCTTCAGCCTTTGCCTTAATCTTCAATACAATCATTCACCAGAGGCTTTGTATTGATAACAAAAGGGATTTATTAATGTCAGGGATAATCAGAGGGAAATAGGTTTTAGGTTTTTATAACTGCTGCTAGGGAGAAAGCTGGTGCTGGGGGATGGGTCACAGGAGAGGGTTAGACTGAGAGAGGCCAGCTCTCCCAGTCAGGAAGGTTTGATGCCTTTGAAGTAAAGCATTTATCAAATCACTAAATTAGGGGTAGCTTGATTTAGGATGTCCTACTTGCCTACAGAAACTGAACCCACAATGTCCAACCACCAAGCCTACCCTTCCTACCAGGGCCCAAAGGGAAATTCAGGGGAAATAGTAGGGATGTAGATGGAGAGATCAGGGAGAGGTCCAGAGAAATCAGGATAGGTCTAAATGTCCCAAAGACAACCGGCATAGGCCAATGCCAAAGCCAAAAGGCAAAAGCCCTTCAGTTGGAGTTTCAGCACTATTTATAGTCTCAGGCTCCAACTGTCTTTCTGTGAACATTCTAAAACTTCTAACTGCCAGGGCTGTACAATTGAATTTGCAAAAGCAAAAAAAAACTATTGCTGCAACCCTGCATTACAATAGATGACACATATTAAAACCAGTGGAAATGCGCATTGGCTATGGGGAAGTGGGGGTTTTGGGGGGGCGAAGGGGAAAGTAAGAACATGAATCATGTAACCATGGAAAATTTTTCTAAAAAAAAAAAATTAAAAAATCAGATATAAGGGAAAATCTCAGAACTTTAGACTCTCCTCAACATGAAGAGCTGAGAAGCTACAGATTTGCCTGCTTGTGCCTAATAAACTGCTTAATTTATGATTCTTTGTACATTTGCATTCCTTCTTGGTACCTCTACCTTGCTCTCCTCATGCTTCCCCCATTTATATTTTAAAAATGGGGAAGCGACTTGTATAAATTTAAATAAAATAGTAGAGCCAAGTGGCCTTGAACTGAAATCCTTTCACTTCAAATTCAATCCTTTTTTCTCTGCTACTACAGGGTATTAATGCAAAAGGGCACATGTCTTCATATGTATGGAAATTTCTGAAGGGAGAAAAAAGAGGGACTTGGAGAAATATAGTGACTACAGAAGCTGAAACACAGGTATGATTGGCACTGTTGGTGTGAGCTCTGTGATGGTCAGAAACCAGCCTGTTGGAATCAATCTCTGGGACAGCTGAGCAGAGCTCATTTTTCAGAAATAGGTTGGGGAGAGAGAGAGAGAGAGA
>NW_025357618.1:0-7778 GCF_016433145.1 Gracilinanus agilis
ATATATATATAATTTTACAGTTTTCTCATCTGTAAAATGAGGGGGATGACAAGATTCCTGCTAAAGTCCCTTTTAGCTCAAAGAAAATTATCCCATGAGATTTTATGCTGTTAGTTAATGTAGCAATATGGCATTAGGAAACCTGGGTATAAGTCTCACCACTAACACACACTCAATATTTGGCATTGGACTAGTCCATTTAATTTTTTAAGGCTATCAATTGCTGATCTATGTTGGTAGAATGAATTTCCACACCGGAAGTCCCCTATATAGAAGGGCATACTGTAGACATTTCATTTGGAATTGTTAGATATCCAGTGTAAACATTTGAGCTTAATTTATTTTTTGTTGATTGCCTAGACTTAGGAAAGTGACAGAGAAAATATTAATAAGGTAGATTAGACTTAAAAGTATGTTTCATAAGTAGATTTCCCCCCCTGAAGATTTAAATATAAAACCATCCCATTCCTGGATAAGGGGTCCTCTCCTCATTTATAAAGGAAAAACATGATACCTCTAAGTATAAGAGCACACTTTTTTCTTTTCTTTTTTAACCATTACTTTCTGTCTTCATAACAACTCTAAGAGAGAAAGGCAAGGGCTAGTCAAACGTGATTAAGTGACTTTCCCAAGATCACACAGCTAAGAAGTGTTTGAGGCCAGAATTGAACCCAGATCCTCCTTCTCCAGATCTGAAGCTCTACCCACTGGACTATCGCCCCTACCTTTCCAATCATGTAAAATCAGCATCATACTGTCCAGCGTGTATCTATGATGCTAAAGAGTAAAAATCAGTGACCAAATGTTTAGGTGTGTCAGCAACCATCTTTTCTAATGAATCCTTAGTATTATATGGCCAAAGGATTCAAGCTTTAGCTTCAGTATTTGACCTTCTGTTATTGACCAATTTGATCTCCTTGCTGTCCAAGAAACTCTCAAAAACCTTACAGAGTGTCACATAGATGGCAAATTTTCCTTCATTTTGAGTCTGCCTCCATCTATTCCTCTGTCCTCCTGGACCTCACTGCATGGATCATACCTTCTCTCACTTCCAATCTCATTCTCTACTGTTGCTTTCATTGGTGAAGATCTCCCTTATCTTAAAAAAAAAATAAAAGTGCCAAATTCTTCCCTTGTTTCTGCTTTCTTCCAAAGCAGGTATTCTTTACCTGGATGTCTGTGAACTTGAAAAAAACAAATACACATTTACAAAGCTAGATTTCAATATGAGTGATTTCCTTTCTAATCCTTTGTATTTACTTTGATGCATTCTGAGAATGGGTCTGTAGTTTGACTATGGATGAGCTGCTTAAACTCCCAAATCCTGAGTTTCCTCAAATCTGAAATGAATACATGAATATGCTAGGAGCTTCTTTGTAAACTTGTTTTGTCATTTAAGGTCTCAGGCTGTCCTTTGTATCTGGAAAGTGTCCCCTCTACACCTCAGCCACCTAGAATAATAGCTTTTTTCAAAGATCAGTTTCTTCAAATTCATTTCTTCCTCATCATCCTTGGTCCTCTGATGCTTTCCCTCTTGAAACTAATTTGCATATATATGTATATGTATATACATACATGTAAATAATTTTATATACATGTGATAGATTTACCACTCACGATTACTATATATATTTTATTTACTTATCTGTATATTTGTTATCTCTCTATGTATATATACATGCATGAAAAATAATCATAAGCACATCTTCTCTACATATAGATTTATACATGTACTTTTTAAGGATAAGACTTTTTAAAGAGAAGATTTACTTATCTGTTCATCATCCTGACCCATCCTCTCAAGAGAGTAAAAATTTCTTAAAGCTTAGGAGCTGACTATATATTTTCTCTCTTTCTTAAACTGAATAAATTTTTATTTGATAAAATGACTAAAAATGAAGATTAAAAATCTAGCCTACACAGTCACCAGGGTGAAATTCATTCAGTCCAGAAATATTTATTAACTGCCTCTAGATGCAAGATACTGACTTAGAGGCCAAAAAGATTCTAGGATGTATAAACTACAGTGTCCCTATCCTAAAGGAATGTACTTACAACTGATTTGTCTTTCCCCTGCTCCCCTTTAACGTCATCTTTAATTTCTTACTGCCAACAGTCATTAGGCTAATATATTCCAGGCTTTGATTAATTCAGCCTTACCATAAATTGTTCCTTTACATTCTCTCTTCTAGCAAAATTTCAGTTGAAGGGACAGCTAGGTGGGACAGAGTGCCAAGCCTGGAGATGGAGAGATCTGATTTGATTTGATCAGATTTGATCACATGTTTTTCTAGCTATGTGACCCTGGGCAAGTCATTTAACCCAGTTTGCCTAGTCTTTACTGCCCTTCTGCCTTGGAACAGATATGTTAATATTGATTCTATGAAGAGTTAAATAATCTGGGATAAGAATTATCATCATAGAATGCTATGTGTGAACAATCCATCCTCCTCCTCCATGGACAAATAAATAAATAATGCAAATAAAAAATATTGATTCTATGACAGAAGTCATGGGTTACCTGAATATTCCTCCCTCTTTCCCTTTCTATGGTTTTTCTCATGCCCATTCAAATGCCCTGGAACAAAAATTATCCTACCTTTGATCTCCTCACACAGTATCTAGCTCAGTCGTATATTCTTCAGGATGCTTTTCAAATCCTACCTCCCCTCAAAAGTCTTCTTTGACTATCCTCATCTTGAAATTCTATCAATTATTCTCTGGACAATTAATTTAATATTTGATCAGTTATTACCTTGTATCATCTTTTGACTCAGATTCACAGGATCTAGACCCATCAGGAACTTAAAGGAATTCGCTAGTCCAATAACTTCATTTTAAAAATGACGAAATGGAAACCCAGAGAGAAAACTTCCTCACCCAAAGTCACATAGCTAAAACAATGGAAAATCCATGATTCAAACTCAAGTCTTCTGGTTCCAAATCCAGTAAACCTGAATCATATCATCCTTTCCTTTGTTGTCTAACCTGAAAACTTGATCTTTCATTGGAATTTATGTTTTTACATAGACATTTTATTTATATAAAGGAATTTATATAAAGGAATTGTCTTTAAGTAGATCTAAATTTCTTTGAGGATATGAACTGGGTCTTTCATTCCTTTGTATCTCTTCACAGTGCCTTCTTAGCACAATGCATAGCACTTATGAGACACCTAAGTGGCTTAGTGGACAGACCGCTGGACCTTGAGTCAAGAAAACCAGAGTTCAAATCCAACTTCAGATATTGTATAGTTAGAAATATCTTGGACCCCTAAAACTACATTATGCAGAATGTTTTTCCCTTTGTTTTCATGTGTCTTTACATTATTGTTTATATAGTTCTGTGATCTCCTTCCTTTTCCTCTTTTTCCACATGAGCAGCTGGGAGAGGCTGGCTTTCTTTACTTAGGCTTTTTATGTTAGTTTATTATTAATAAATCTTCTTAATATAATGCTTAGAATATTGCATATTAATTTTTAAACCCACAATATGTACTAGTTGTATGACCCTGGGCAAGACATTTAATCACTATCTGCCTCAGTTTCCTCAACTATAAAATGAAAATAATAATAGAACCTACCTCAAGGGGTTGTTGTGATGATGAAATGAGATAGTATTTATAAAAGTGCTTAGCATCGTTGCTACTGTTTTGTTGTTTGGTTGTGTCTGATACTTCATGACCCAATAGACCAGAGATC
Source organism: Gracilinanus agilis (assembly GCF_016433145.1). Taxonomy (NCBI): domain Eukaryota; kingdom Metazoa; phylum Chordata; class Mammalia; order Didelphimorphia; family Didelphidae; genus Gracilinanus; species Gracilinanus agilis. The sequence continues at coordinate 3,702 of NW_025357618.1, forward strand.
ATCAGGCTCTTCTGACTTCTACTATCTCCCAAAGTCTATTCATGGCAGATGATTAATAATATATTTATTCCCTTAGTAGTATTAAATAAGGATCTATTGGGACATCTAGATAGCATAGTGGATAGAGCACCACATCTGGAATTGGGGGAACCTGGGTTCAATTCTAGTCTCAGATGATCCCTGTCTATGTGACTCTGGGTAATCCCTTAACTCAGAGGACTAGCCCTTATTGCTCTTCTTCCTTAGAACCAATATAGAGTATTGATTCTAAGATAGAAGGAAAGAGCTATTTTTAAAAAATTAATGGTCCCTACACACCCTTTCAGCTCTGAATTCATATTCCTACGAACTATATTGCTCTTTATCCTTGCTCCATTAACCCCAATGCTTTGACCCCACTAAATCACTGTCCCATAGCTTGATGAATTAATTAATCAACTAGTATTATTTAGGGACCTACTATGTGCCAGACACAGTGCTAGGACATGCATATATAAAAGGATGGCCATTCATTCCATTAGACTTATTATGTTCTTTTTGATAAGGCATTTTGCCATTGAGACTAAACAAAACAGGTCATTGACATGATAATGGAATAGACCATAGTGGGGTTAGAAAAGGATTAAAAAAAATTCTGGTTTACTTATGTCTGCTGTCTATTAGCCTGAAACTTCCTTGTTTGACTTCAGAGGTCAGGAAATTAAATCCATCGATTTAATTATTTTCTCATTTTCCTAGACATCTTCATTTTACAAAGTCTTTCAAGTAATAGATAGAGTCCTCGAAAAACAGTGGCAGTTTTTCTTCTTTCACTTAGTTTATCTTCTACCTTGCTTGTTTTAGAATTCGGCAGAAGCAGAAAGAGGGGGGCACATACTCTCCCCGGGATGCAGAGATTATTGATACCAAATTCAAGCTAGATCAGTTTATCACAGTGGCGGACCTGGAGCTGAAGGATGAGAGATTAACTCGGTAAGCACACACTCCTTTGGTAAAACGGTAGTCTGAAGGGTCTGTAGCCATGACCCTCTTCTGACCTATGCTTGTTGGAAGTGTTTGTGGTACTCTTATTTACACAGGTCACTCAGATCATCTTTCAAAGGGTGACCTCCCTCTTCCACACACTTCTCACTAGTGTTCAGAGAATCACTTAATCTTTCTTATTTTTAGCAGGAAAGACTTAGGCAAAAAAGAAATATAAAATATAACAGCGACAAAGAAGCTTTTAAAATGTTTGCTTGATAAAGATTTGCAAATAACATCAAGAAGCTGATTTTTATTTGGTCAACTTTGCACATCAACGTGTACAATAATATCCACATTCTCAAGATGGCCTAATAATCATTAAATTCAATTCATTACCCTTTGTAATGATGGTCTTTGTTTGAATTCATTCCTTTAGCATGAAAGTCTTGCTTAAACATACATAATTTTAATTATTTTAATTATTAAAAATACATATTTTAATGTTCAGTTTTATCAGGATTCTAAAAATGAATTAAGAAGTTAAATATTTTTAAAAGAAATGCAAACTTATAATATTATAAAAATGCATAATATAAAAATGCATATACTGCATTAAATTCTAAAATTCTTGGTTATTAAAAAAGAACTACTTGTAATAATTTGTCATCCCTCAAATATGTATTCTAAGAAAAAAATGTTTTCATAATTAAATGTGCTGTTTTAACAATTCATCTCAGGGCAGCCAGGTGGCTCAGTGGAGAAAGAGCCAGACCTAGAAATGGGAGATCCTGGGTTCAAATCTGATCCCAGACACATTCTAACTTTGTGACCCTGGATAAGTCACTTAACCTCCATTGCGTAGTCCTTCCATTCTTTTGTCTTGGAATCAATACTTAGTATTGACTCTAAGATGGAAGGTAGGGGATTTAAAAAATGCATCTTTACTGACCTGGCAGAAATTGTTTCAGGTCTTTTTAAGACATGAAATCATGGGACTTTGGGTGAATCCTGGGACATGGACTAGAGAATGATTCTTCAGTAGATTCAGGGAAAACTGAATTTATAAAAGACTCAGATACACAGTTATTGTGGTCTCTAAGGTGACGACGTGGAAAGTCTGGACAAGGAAAGAAAATAATTAACTGTGATTGTAATAAGCAGAAGCTTGGGGTGTAAATTATAGGTTGACTTTGTGTAGATATTTCTAATAAATCTAAATATATCTGATACATGCTGTGAAAAGAAATGTCATCTGACAAGCTAACTATCCAACTGTGACAAAGTGAAGTTTATTCACTGTTATTAAGTCTAAATGCAAACAAAACATTTGAGAACTGAAGATAAATTGATTTTCACTTAATTATCATTTAATTACTATCATTTTACCTGTATACTTAATTCATATAAGGGTGACTTTTTCCATCTTAATTTACTTTGTGCTAAGAAATTTCAAAATTTTGCTTTAGAAATTTTCAGGAATGGAATAGCGTAGCCACTAATTTGATTTATTGGATTTGTTGTGTTTTCAATATTCATTGCTTATGCTTTCATTTTTAAAATTCAAAAATGGGATGGAACCTTTGATTCCACTGTTATAGAAAATTACTTTTATCAACGCAGGTCAATACCTTAACTGACCCAGAATCACACAGCCAGTAGACAGAAGGGGTACAAGCCCAATTCCTCCTGCCTTGAAGGCTAACACTCTGTCCACTATACTATACTTCCTCTCTATCTTTAATAGATAAATATTTGTGTACACATATACATTATATCATATGTGACACATGACTGTCCCCCATATTCTATTATTGAATTCCCCATTGGAACTTATCGAAGCAATGTTCAGTTGTCAATGTTGTTGAGTCCTCCCATTAGTCAATCAATGAATAAACATTTATTGAGGACCTACCTGGTGCTAGGGCATTGTGCTAAGCACTGGGAATCCAAAAAGAGGCAAAAAAGAAAAGCCTCAAGGAAATGAGAATTTAATGGGTTACTACAGATGGTTAATGATTTTGCTGATAATCTTTGTGTTTAGGTGGACCACAAGCTACTAGGATTTCAGAAAATGGCTTCAATAACAGGTCGATAACAATTGACATTCAGTTGATAAGAGGCAGATCTATCAAAAACTAGTGACATGCTAAAATTTTATGTTCTCCCCAGCAAAATGATGTCTCTCATTGGCAAATAGCCACACACCAATCACTATAGGACCAATGGCACATCTAACAAGTGAATCAGAGACATGAAAAGTCAATGAGGGAGGGAAGGATTCCTTACCAACTAGACACAATTCAAGGAAAACTTGCTGGAGGTAATGGCATTTAAGTTGAGTTTTAAAGGAGAAGTCAACCTCTGAAAGATGGGAAGAGAGGGGATATTATAGGAATAGGGGAATAATATGGCAAATGTATGGAGGTGGAGAAATGCAGAGTCTGTTCCGGGATTATAAAGAACTTTTTGGGGTATCATAAACACATGGAAGGGAATAGAAGCCAACACACACACACACACACACACACACACACACACACACACACACACACAAAAGGATAAGATATCAAAAATTAGGAAGATATTTGAATGTTGAGAAAGAAATTTAAACTTGACCCAGTAGGCGACAGAGAACTATTTTAAGGTTTTTTTTGGGCAAAGAGGAAAACAACTACAGATCTTTGCATAAAAAAGATGAAGGATGGATTAGAGGGGGGACAAAGCAGAAGATATAGTAAGAGGCTATTGCAGTAATTGAAGTGGGTGATAATTGTAGTAATAAAAAGAAAAGTAAAGATATGTGAAATATAGAAGGAGAAACAATGAGACTTGATAAGGTGAACTGTATGACATAGTAGAGAACCATAAATTTCAAGTCAAGAGGATTTGGGTTCAAATCGTGTCTCTGGTACTTACTAGCTATGTGATTCTTGGTAAGTCATTTCTGATCTCGGTTTCATCAAATGGAAAACGAGGATAATAATACCAACAGTAATTACCACACAGAGGTTCTATATGAGATAATATAAGTGAGCTATTATTGCTAATATTATTATTGCTACAAATTTTATTATATTATTAATTATTAATTCTATAATATAATTATTATAT
>NW_025357619.1:0-12556 GCF_016433145.1 Gracilinanus agilis
GGAAGGAAGGAAGCTTACTTAATTGTGTTTACTTTAGACTATAGAATCCAAAAAAATTTAAAATGGAAAAAGGGTTGGAGGTGGAGGTGCAGCTCCCAAGCCCAATGTGACTTGAGAAGAGTTCACATGTTTTTCCACAGGAGCATTGGCACAGCTCAACAATGGTGCATTTCCCCTTAGAATTGTGGTTGGAGATGCCTACAAGCCACAGGCTTCCCTCTCCCACTCCTGGATTTCCCCTAGATCACTTTAACTGCAGTTGTATCCATCCTTGAGAAGTTCCAAAGGTATAAATCAGGGGGCAGTTGTTCACATCGTAAAAGGCCTCTTCATTTTGCAGAAGGATTTAGGGTAAGATTCCTTTCAGCAATGAGATCCACTACTGTGCTCAACCTTTTAGAGGTATTCCTATTACGTGAAATCATCTGTATCAGTGTATGTGTGTGTCTCTCTCTGTGTATACATATGTGAGAAATATGTGTATATATTTATGTACAGATATATGTACAGATCAGATCATCCTTAGATTTGACTGGTTATAAGACAAAAATACAAAATGAACCAGTTTATTTGTTTTGTTTGTAAACAATATATGTAAAAAAACTTTGATAATGATTTGTATATTTTAGTTTTCCTTATAATCATGTGTATTTTGTTTTGTGCATTTAAAAACCTTCTGAGAAATCAGTAAGCTTTCCATACTGCCAAAGGGATCTGTGATTCAAAAAAGTTTGAAAATCTCTGTACTGGATAATTATCAATTATCATTACCATCTGTGAGTCAGCTAAAGTCTAGAGCAATTAAGTGATTTGCCAAAAGGCCCACAACTAGTTTGGGTGTAGAACCAGATCTAGGAACCTGGGATCTGAGGTCTGAATGTTTCTTTTTCTACTTGTTTGGCTCAGTCTTCCTAGATGTCATATGCTGGAAAATAGTCATGCTGTTGCTTTGCTTTTGTTTTTTAGTGCAGTTAAGATTCATAGAAGGCAAAGTAGTCCTTTGTGGTATACAATTGTTCCGAGAAAATCTGATTCTGCAGCAAAAGAATGTGGAGAATGTATCAAGGGAAAATGGAGGGAAAGCAGCTTCTTAGTTCTTAAGTCGGAACAGAGATATTTGACTAAGAAGGTGATGCCCATTTCTTTTAAATTGTGACACGTTAGTCATCCCCACTTTTGTTCATCATAAAAGCAAAGAAGCAAGAAGATCCTTTGGGCACTTGCAAGTCAGCCTTTGAAGGATTGATTGTCCTGCATCTAACTGTTTTTAGAAATATTAGGACGATCATACTTTGCTTTTAGCTTTGGGACAAAACGGTTAATCACATCTCTTTATCTTTTCAAACGTAAGATAATTTTCAAGCAGTCTAATAATTTTGACATACTATGTTTAAGGCCAAAAAGTTTCTCAATATCTGTGTCATGGGGAGTTTCTTTAGAGTCCCAGTTAGAGTTCTCTACGCCCAGTTATTGAAGAAAGTGTTGAAAAACAATTTTCGCTTTAGAAAAATGCATGTAGCAAAAATGGACAAATTTTACCATTTAGGAAATCTTTTCAGTGGACCAGAGTCCATATTAATTCCCTTTATTTTCACCGAAATAGGTTTTCATAGTCACAACTCCTAATGCTTTCCTATTTTTTTTAAGCCTTTTACAGTAATGGTAATGAAAATGAGTGAAGACATTTTGCTTGGTTGGGGAGTTTGTTCTTTCTGAAACTGGCCCCTGAGCCTTGCCCAGAAAAACAAGAAAAATCTGAGCCCAGTATGGCAGGGCTTCACTTGATTCAGTTCCATCAGGCATATCAGCCTTACAATCGTTGTCCAAGCAGGGGGAGGAACGTCCATTCTGCTTTCTTGAGCACTGCCAGTCCCTTCATCACGTACAATTTATTCCAACATACAAATCCTTTTCTCTTGGCCCTGCTGCAGATGGTTTGGACCACGTCTTTGCATTGTGCACAGAGCCAAAATTACCATTTACCCCAGCAAGAGCTCTGCCTCTCTCGTGGCTATAGGATAAGCCTCCACATCTGTGGAGCCAGCTGCAGGATTTAACTTCTGAGGAATAGTTCATTGTCCTCGGATTTTTGGCAGTGCGCTACCTCCCAAACACCTTAGTCTCAGTGCTGGTCCATTAAGGGCATGGCCCTTTGTCCCCATTGTGGCACTCAGAATGTCGCTTCCCAAGAAGATTATGAACTGGTCAGTAATTGCTTTCCCCCTCATGGCGCGCACAATGGTTTGAGATGCAGATAGTCTTTATGTCCTAAGACAGAAGATTACTACCGGTTTGGAATTTTTCTTTTTTTTTTTTTTTCAGTCAGTGAGCCAACCATCGCTTTTGTTCTAAATAGAACTAGTTTTTCTAAGTGGAAGCCTGTTTTTTGTTTCTTTTATTCAGATCGGTTTTCCCTTGCCCATTCCCATGGTAATTAGCTGTGTTTCATCCGAGTTCCTACAGGAATTGAGATCGGAGTTACTGGACAGTTTTCCATTTGTCAAGAAGGGGTTCACTTGGATTATGACAGGTCCCTTCCCATGCTTTGATTGCAAGCTATGTCCGAAGTTAAAGCATGATTTCAAAATTTGGTTCCACCAATATTCACTAAGCATGTACTATCTGCAAGGTCTGGATTGACAGTCTCCACCCTCATGGACTAATTAAGAGTCTGATAAGGTCTCAGATCTGTGCTCAGATGACATAAAGGTAGAATACATCCCACTGGACTAAAACCAGCTACCGTATGCTAAATGATAACAACTTGAATCATGTAAATTTGAATATTTGTGATCACTTAAGGATAAAGCGAAACCCAAAGTATTGTGTTTTTTTCCAAGTTAGTTGGGAGGATGAGAATCAAGGAAGATTCAATATGAATAAGAGTCCTAGGAATGGGGCCTCCAAAGGGATAAAGTTTTGTCATTGTTCCACATGGGAAAAAATATACATTTTCATGCCATGGTCAGTTATAATATTGTGTTTATGTTAGTCTGGAAAATGTTTCTGTCCCGCCTCTTTGCTCTCCTCTGCCCCACTCTCAACTTTGCAGTTAATTTTTGAGAGGATTTGGTTTGTATTTACCACAACTGGCACTCTGAATACTTTACCTAATGAGATGCAGATGCCATCTGGTTGTTATTAACTTATTATTGTTGTGTTGTTTTTAGTAATAATGATTGTTCTTTAGATTATTTATATTATGGTTCACCATATGTATAATAAATGTTCGGTTTTATAAAAAGCAAATGATTGAATATAGATTCCCCAATCCCTAGCCAGTAGGACTCAATTTAAGGTTAAGAATTGAGGGAAAAGGCTAAGAAAATATTAATGTAGTCAAGCAGGTGGAAACTAGATAAATATAACTTTTAATTTGTCCCACATAAACCAAAAACCATGCCAATAATTCTCAATGCACCTTACTTTACTTTTAGCTCACCCAGAACAGTTTTCCCAAGCATTCCTTATGGGACTTCTATATGGAAGGTAACCAACCTAAGGACCTTCTCAAGTTAACCCTACAAGCCTCCTTCTTATCCCACCCTTGAGTGAGCAAATAAGCAATCAACAACCATTGATTAAGCACCTTCAAGGTAGCAGATATTGGAGATTCAAGGCAAGAATGAAAGATTCCTAGCCCCTTCCTCCCACCAAAAAAAGGTTTGGTTCTTAAGGAAGCCTTCACTCATTCACCTCCTACCCTAAATGCTGTCCCCAAAACATATGCCCTACCTGCTTGTCCCACCTAACCACCCTTCCCTGTACCTTGTTGTTTCAGTCTTTCAAATATGTCCAATTCTTCTTGACCCTATGGACCTGTCCATTGAATTTTCTTGGCAAAGATGCTTGAGTGGTTTGCCATTTCCTTCTCCATCGTGTCCTTATTTTACAGATGAAAATCTGGGGCAATGAGGAATTAAGTAACTTGCCAAAGATCACACAGCTAGTATCTTAGGCTGGATTTTAATTCAGATCACCCTGACTCCAGGCACCATCCTCTAACTGTACCACCTAGGTGCCTTCCTATACCTATTGCCCCCTAAAATTAAGCCTCACTTGAAGCTTGGTCTTAATCGTTAGATTTTCCATTCTTTTGTGCTGCAGAGCATGGCTCTGCCTTCAGGGAACTTCAAAAAGCATACACAGAGGAGAGTGAGATTTAGGAGACATTCTTGGAAGAATTAATCAAAGAATAACTTCTGTATCATATCATAGGAGGGAAGAGGGGGGTACAGTGTAGTCGATTCTAGCATTATTATTAAAATAAATTCTAGAGAATTTTTCAGATATCCCCCAGTTAGTTCTCTTGTCTAGGAGTCAGGAGACCTTGTTTTTGCCCCCAATGAAACCATCATTCCATCCCTAACCTCTCATTTCAGTGTTGTGGTTTGTTTTTTTTTTTTAAGCCTGTTTCTTGTATATGGTCTGTTCTCCTTTCAAGACTTAGTTAAAATGCTATCTCCTACAAGCAGTCTTTCTGGCCACTATTTTATATTTACTTTGTACCTGTTTTATACTCAGTTATGTACGAGGTATTTTTCCCAAGAAGAATATAAATTCCTTGAGGGTAGAAAATGTTTTATTTGATCTTTATGTCTCTAGTACCAAACAAAGGATCTGACCCATAGTAGGGCCTTAAAAAATGTTTGTCATATTGCATTGTGACTATAAGTAAGTTCCTTCATCTCTCTAGCCCTGTTTCATCTGTGAGGTTCATATAAAGTCATCTGATTGTCTGATGCTGGTGAATGATAATACCAGAAAAGAGTAAAGTTCTAATCCATCATGGAGGCTATGGCACCTTTAGCATGTCCTTCCTTCCATGAGTAGAGATTATAACCTCCCCAAGCCTTCTCATCCTGCCCTCTTCTCATCTATGTCCTTCAATAAAGCCTCTAAAATTCCTTTTCCATATGCTAGAGACTTTGCTCTAGGTTTCTTAACATTTTGTAGCTACCAATGCAAGTATGTATTGTCTCTGGTAAAGGAATCCAGAGTATTTGTTCTTGGGGGATGTCCAAGAGAACATTTCTTAAAATGTGTTCCCAAAATTATTATCATATTCTTCATTTGTGATAAAAAGTGAAGCATTGTGTATGTTAGGGACTATCCACATTTTTAATATTGCTTCATTTTTCAATGATTCTTGAAAATAATATAAATCCTCCTTTTAACAAAATAAGCCTCAATTCCCCTTTTTTTCCCATACAGTCAAATCATTGCATGTTGCCACATTCCCCAGGGAAAGTATTGATTAGCATTTTTAAAAAGCATTCTGTCCCACAGCCAATCTAAAAAGAGCAATTGCCTCCTTCCAGATGTTTGAAAAATAAATGTATACATACAATCCAAATGATAAACTCCATCTTTTTCTGGGCAATTTAAACATGTTATTCAGCTAGACTTCTTTTTTTTTAATTCTATTCTTCCCCAGATTGGTTGGAGAGGTTTGGGAAGTTTTTTAAGACAAATTTTTAATCAGAGTGGCATTATTCAATAGGTTATATTATTTTATTTAATGGCAAATTAATAGAAATATTTTCTGAGGGAGGAGAAAACTTTTAAATCATGAAAGTAGAACATCACTAGGGTGTTACTTCTTTTTATCCTTATTGATATATTGAAATCCTATCTAGAAAATAATTTGGATTAGGTAGGTAAAGATAAAGGTTTATAATAGTATATTTGTGTCTATAATTGTAACTTCTAGAGTTTATTATCCCCTTCAGGACTTAATTCTCTTTCTACTCTTAAAAAAAAAGAAAGAAAGAAAGATTACTCAAGTATCTGACTATGCAAATGGATCTTTAATTTTACCAATTTGAATTTCGTCTTCACTAATGCAGATTATGATCCATCCATTGCTGCCTGACCTGTGCATGATCCCTCATAAATTTGTCACAAGAGTTCCATCCAACATGCTATAGCCTTGCCTTAATATACTTTAATCTTAGAACTCTCTTTTGATTCCTTCCTCCCTTTCCCAACTATATTCATTTTTCAGTCTCTTCATTCTTCCATTCTTTCTGCTGTCACCTTATTTAAGTTCTCATTGTTTCTGCCTGTAATCTGGGTAATAGGTTCAGAATCACAGAACTGGAAGATTTCCATGAACATCTAGTCCAAAAATTACTTGAGGACTGATCTTCTAGCCTTTTATTGAAAAATCTCAATCCAAAGGCAACTCATCTCACTTTGGGAGTTCTAATCAATAGGATTTATTCAAATTAATCAATTTATTCAAATAATTATTAATTCAATTAATTATTTAATTAAATTCAGATAGAATTAAATCAAATTTGCTTCTTTACAACTCCTTTTTGCTCCTAAATCTATCCTGCTACATAGATTTTCTCTCCTTGTGGTCAGAAACCTTTTATCCTCCCTCCAAGCCTAGGATAGCATCTCACATTAGTAAATTCAATAATGAATACTGTCTGCATCTTTGAAATGTTTCTTAATTCCTAATCTCTGAAGATCTTAACCTGAAATCTATGGACATTTTTTAAATTTTTAATTGTAGAATAAGGATAAGACTGTCTTTTTCACCCCCTCAGAATTAGCCTTAATTCAAGAAATTATCATTTGTGCTGAAACCAAATATGAAATTTTGTTGCTATTCATTTTTCAATTATGCTAAACTCTCCCTGGCCCCATTTGGTGTTTTCTTAGCAAAGACACTAGAATGGATTGCCATTTCCTTCTCCAGATCAATTTATATATGAGGAAACTGAGGAAAACAGGGTTAAGTGACTTACCCAGGATCAAATAACTAATAAGGGTCTGAAGTCAGAACTCGGGTCTTCTTGACTCCAAGTCCAGCGTTCTATCCACTGCACCACCTAACTGCCCTTATGAAAAATTGCAGGCTCCAAATAGTACTCTTATCTTGACTTTCTTCTTTCCTTTGTCTTCCTCTCTCTGTCTCTCTGTCTCTGTCTCTTTTCTCTCTCCTCTCTCTCTCTCTCTCTCTTTTTCTCTCTCTCTGGATTTTTTTTTCCCATGCAAAGTACTGAACAACTGAAAATGGGGCCCATATGAAAATAGAATATCAACAAGCTTTTCACTGAGCTAAATATAAGCTGAAGTATACATCGACTGTGTCTTCATTATCTCGTGAAGTGCTAGGTTGTTTATAATTTCCAAAGCACTGATTAAATAAAACACTTGGAAGTAGACCATTAGCCACTGACTAAACGGGCTGCTGCGACTGGTGAGCCCAAATTGGGCTTGCAAGACGGGCTAAGCAGCCATGCCCCTCTGAAAAAGCCATGATTAGGAGGGGAAATGATGCTAATATATAGCTTGCTATGGCTTCCCGAAAGCCCTCTTTGGAGATAGGCTTAGTACGGGAGTCTTGGACCTCTCTGGACATTTCTTAATGTCTCCACATCAGTTAGAGGGCGTGACCTGGCAACTTCTTTATAGCTACCACACAACAGCTGTTGGCTGGTGCCAAGCCAGGCACAAAAATATAACTTCAGCTTTGACCATTTTGAACCAGCTTGGCACTGGAAGGCAGCCGCCTAGAGATGGCTTTGAAGAGGCTTTCTTGCCATACCAAGTCACTCCCAAGCCCAGCCATAAGTCATTTGGTGGAGCAGCAGCCCTTTCCATTTTTAAATGCCCTTGTGCCAGGATTGGGAGGTCATGGCAAAGAGGGCATAGAGGAGAAGAGAGGAGGTGAAAGGAGTCCTCGGGATAATTTATAAAGATAGATGGCCTGACTGTGGGGTAGATGGAGGGGTTCCCTTATATTTCTACATCTGCCCTAAAACATATATCTCTAAACATGCCAAGTGTATGCATGTGCTATGAAGCCCCCTGAAACCACACAGACATCTGGATTGTCAAGACCACAGTGAATTCCCAGCTGTGACATGGCCATTCATAAAGAAAGAACTCAGATGAATTTCAACATGAGAACCACACAGAGTTACAAGCTAATGGATTCTTTGATGCTAGGGTCTTATGGAGGGGAGGGGAGAGCTTGCTTCTACTTACACTTTTCAGCTACCAAGAAAATAGAAAGACCACCTTGGTTTCTTTGACTTTTCACCAATTTACAAGAGTAGTAGCTAGCATCAAACTTTACTGTTGAAGCAGCTAGATGATGAAAGAGTCAAACTGAAGAGGAAAGAAGGACTACCATTCTCCTTGGCCAATTCCCTGCTCTCTTCATACTAATGAAACCCTCCTGAAGTCTTTTGAAAGATTTATTTCCCCATTTCTCTGTATTCCTTTGAAATTCTGAAATTCTCGGATCACTTTGGAGTTAAACAGCTAAAGATGAGAGAGCAAGTATCTCTCTACCTGAAAAGTTTTGTCAGAAAAAGTGTGTAATTGCTCTCCCGTGAAATTATATAAAATGCATTTTATTCACCTTTTATTCACACATATTATAGTGCCACCTTCTGTTGAAGTTTTTGTAAACAGTTCCAGATGACGAGTACTTTTTCACTAACGTGCCCCGTTGAAAATATGGCCAATATATAATTATGCTACATAAAGGCTAGTCAACTGAGAGTAGAGGAGTTAACTCATAATGTAGTTATAAGCTTATAATTAGCTATAATGGGAATTCCAAATAAAACACTTCTTAACTTGCTATTGTTTGGGGAACTGCTCATAAAGAAAAGACCATTTGTTGATCATCCCAATGTTCACGATAAATGTTTCATTCAGAGATTCCTGATGGAGAGACATTTAACAGGTCTTTTTTAATTGGCCACAGCTCATTTGCCTGCATTTTGCTTACCAATGACAACAGATATTTAGTTTAGCATAAGTAATGGATAATTACAGATTTTAATGTTTTAAATGCTGCACATGTATTTAAAAGCTTAAGAATGACTTGCTATAATGATTAAAAGTGATAAGTCAATTATTATCTAGTATTTGCTGAACAACAAAATAATAATGAAATCTCATGAGAAACTACTCTCTTATTCTCTTAATTATGATCCTTAAAACAATTAACAAGTAGTCATCACTTTGTGTTTCTATTCAGACTTGACTTTCTCCTCCCAGCAAACTAGTTATTAGTCTGAAAGCCTTTTTTCTTTATCCAAAGGAATATTCAGGAACTATTAGGAACATTGAGTAAGGCAAATTGAAGCTGACTAATTCTTCAACAAAACTGAACACAAACTAAAAAAGTTTGAATAATTTTTGACCTTTTAACTTTTTAAAATTTCATTAATGTTTAGTGACCAGAAAGAGAAGAACAAAGAGATTTTTCTCACACTGGTTGTAGAACATTCAAAATGAACTTTACCTCCAGAAATTTGGTAATATTTCCATCTGAAATGCTAAAGATTTGGATTGGTTTAGATAGAACTTCAAGAAAGTTTCCTGATAACTAGTGATTTCTGCTTGATTTTTGTTTTGTTTTATTTTGTTTTTTATATTTTTAAACCCTTAACTTCTGTGTATTAGTTCCTTGGTGGAAGAGTGGTAAGGGTAGGCAATGGGGGTCAAGTGACTTGTCCAAGGTCACACAGCTGGGAAGTGTCTGAGGCCAGATTTGAACCTAGGACCTCCCGTCTCTAGGCCTGGTTCTCAATCCACTGAGCTACCCAGCTGCCCATTTCTGCTTGATTTTGAGATTCACTGAGAACTACAGGCTAATACCTACTTCATTCTAATTACTATAAACTTGGGAACTTTTATTCAAAAATTTGCAACTTAAGTAATTTTTTCTTCTTTTCTTTTCCCCCAGGGACCCTTTGAAAATACAACAATTGCAGAACCAAATTCGACTGGAACAAGAGGGCAGCCAGTGGTACCATCAGCAGTCCAGTGTCCCACAGAACCCTCCCCCTTCCCCACCTTTCCCTCCTCCGCCATCTTTCCAAGAGCTTGAGGCCAGCCAATCTGTCTCTTTCCCAGATCAGATGAATGTTCTCACCTCCCACTCTTCTCCCGTCATGCAGTCCTCAAGCTCCTTCAACTACGCTAGGCCCAAACAATTCATTGCTGCTCAGAACATCAGCCCTGCCTCAGGTTATGTGACTCCTTCCTCGAGTTCTTCCACCTCCAGCCTCCCATCTCCCATGTCTCCGACTGCTACGCAGAAACAGTTCGGCCGAGTGCCCGTGCCACCCTTCTCTCAACCATTTCCCTCTGAAGGGGAATATCTGTGGTCTCCTTCTTCACCCTCCCCTCCACCCCCTCCTCCTCCAGTCTTCAGTCCCACCACAGCTTTTCCTATGTCCGATTCCTTTCCACTCCCTCCTCCCCCTCCTCCTCCTCTCCCAGGATCAGCTCCCTCACCTTCTTTCTGCCCTTCTCCAAATGCCCGTTTCGGTCACTCCAATCAAACTCCAGCAGCCTTCCTCAGCTCCATGTTGCCATCCCAGCCTGCTCCTGTCGCAGTCAACGCATTGGGACTTCCCAAAAGCGTCACCCCTGTGTAAGTAGAGCCCTTTGGTTACGTTGGTTCCATTTTGTTTGTTTTTCACAGACATCTACGCACACATTCATTTTTTTTTCCTGATAACTGTCTAATCTCTTTCTATTGCATTGAAGGTAGCTTTTTTTCAAGATGTTGTATGATGGGTACATTCATAACATCATAGACCTAGAGTTGAAAGGGATCTTAGACTCAGACTTTAAAGACAGGAAAAGTGAGGTTCAGAGAACTTCACTGATTTTCCCAGTCAAAAAGAAATAGGAAGTGGCAGAATTGGGATTTGAACCCAGGTCCTCTTGCCTCCCAAACTGCCCCCTCCCCATTAACTAGTCTATATCATAAAATGCCAGAGCTAGAAGGAGCCTTTGAAGGTCATCTGAAATCTTCGTATAGATGAGAAAATTAATGATGCAGAGAGGAAGTGATTTTTATTTTTTAAATTTTTTTTTTAGCCTGCATCTCGCTCTCTCACCTCACCTCAAAGGGAAGCAGCTTCTCATGGGCCTGGATCCCATTCATGACAGTCACAGAAGTTGTGGTCTCCTCCATTTCTGACCTGAGCCATTTGCTCCTCCTTAGGGAGCCTTGGGGAGCTGGCCCCCATTCCACGGTGCTCGCCGTCTTTTTTTTTTTTTTAAGCAATAATAAAGATCTTTCATTGAGAGGAGGGAGTTGTAATCCAGTGTTACCCTATAGCACTGGGGTGTAGGAGTGACCCCTGGAGCAGGTGGTCAGAGTTTAAATACATTCCAACAGGGAGAGAATTTCATGGAAGACACACCTTGCAAAACGTTTGTGTGACAAGTCCATAGGAAAGCCATGGAGAAGCAGCAAGGAGGAGAGCTTGGGAGGGTTAACTTGTTTTACAAAAGAGCCAGTGCCTGGATAGGCTGGAACATCTGGTCAGAACAGCAGGTACTTAAACTGGTTTCAAGAGTCTTTAGGCAATTTATAACTCCAAGGGTTAGGGCAAGGTGAGCCCATCAGCTGCATTCAGCAATCCCCCCTCTTGGTCAAAATAACTTTCATCACTGACCAAAGAAGACATCAAGAAGTTTGATGAACTGCTGGACCTTGTTGGCACCGGTCACTTTGGTCCCAAAGGCAGAGGATAGCCTAAGGCAACACTTAAAGGTGGGGTACTCACCATCTGGGTGCTGGCTTCAGTGGGGACACCTGATCAGCTTTAACCTTGTGTGTGTGCCTCAGAGCTCTGGAGCTCAAGCAATCCACAAATCTTAGTCTCCCCAGGTGGAAGAATTCTAGGAATGCAGCAGCATGCCAGGCTCCAAATGATTTTCCCAAGGCTATTAAACTGGTTAGTAGCAGAGCCAGGACTGGAACCCAGCTTCGCCTGACTCACCATCCATTTGGTCTCTTTAAAAGGGTTTGTGCCTCGTATTCTAAGATTCTTCAATACTACTCTTACACATTTTTTCACCAGGAGCTGTAATTAAACTGGCAAATGTAATTCTACTTAAAAAGTGCCTTCTCCACTTAGGCTGGAAACGTGAGCTGCCAACAATAGATTTATAGTACGCGTACTTTCAAGTACAGTACATATGGTATAGATTTGTAGTACCTGCATAATTTTAGAGTATATTCATAGCACATACATACAATATGTATATATATACACAATAAATAAATATATTTATAATACAAATACTATAGTTTTATAGTATATTTATAGTAATATACAGTATATTTATGCAATACAAATAAATGTGGTATATTTATGATACATATGCTATAATTATCATATTATAGAAATATATACAGCGTATATATAATATAAATATAGCATATTTATAATACATATACTATAATTTAAGTATATTTATAGCAATATATATAGTATGTATATACACAACATAAATAAATATGGCATATTTATAATACATATGCTATAATTTTAGCATATTTATAGAAATATATAGCATGTATTATATATACTATATATATTTATATACTATATAGTCTATAATACATATACTATAATTTTAGTATATTTATACTAATACATAGTGTGTGTATATACAACAAATATAGTATATTTATAATATATAATATTTTACTATATTTATAGCAATACATATAATATATAATAAATATGGCATATTTATAATACATATGTTA
>NW_025357620.1:0-3339 GCF_016433145.1 Gracilinanus agilis
CTTCCTTCCTTCCTTCCTTCCTTCTTTCCTTCCTTCTCTCCTTTCTTTCTTTTTTCCCTTTCTTTCTCCTACCTGCAAAACTCATTTAAGCTTAGTCTCTTCTTTCTTGAGAAGAGGCCTTAAGTTGTATCCAGAATTTCTACTTTAACATCTGCTATCTTTTCTCTTCTTGGTTGTCAGTTCTTCTTGTCTCTGCTATAGTAATATAACTACTGGCTTTTTATGTAGCAATTTACAGTTTACAAGGTCTTTTATATGTTTTCAGATTGTATTGTCACAACAAACTGATGGAAGGAGGCAGCGTAAGTAATATCACTCCTATTTGACCGATGAGGAAACTGAGGTCCAGAGGTTAAATGATAGCCACAAGGTCACACAGCTGGTGACTGGCAGCACTTGATCCTAAATTTGAGTCTTCTAACCCCATGTCCATAGCTTTTAAAAAAAACAATCCACACCTTCTGTCTTAGATTCAATATTAAGTATCATTTCCAAGGCAGAAGAACAGTAAGGGCTATGCAATGGGAGTTAGGTGACTTGTCCAGGCTCACATAGCTAGGATGTGTCTGAGGCCAGCTTTGAACCCAGGATCTCCTGTCTTCAGACCTGGCTCTCTGTCCACTGAGCCACCTAGCTGCCCCTATGTCCATTGCTTTTGGTCTGATATTCCTCTGGCCCTTATCTGACACTTGCTCCTGTTTCACTTTCTCCCTTCTAGACTAACCCTTCTTGTTTCATTCTGGTTCCTTGTCCTCCTACCTGATAAAGATGGGTGTTCCCCCAAGGTTAAAGCTTTGGTCTCTTCCCCTTCAAGGGCTCAATCATTGCCGTGGCTTCAGCTATTACCAATATGTGGATAATTTACAACCCAATCTGTCATTCTGGTACCTAACATGCTCCAGAGAGCTACTCCCCAACCTCCACCTTCATAGGATTTAGAGCCCCAAGGGCCAAGAGAGAAAATCTAGCCTGCTACCTTCTTTTTTACAGATAAGAAAACTTATCTGTAAAGCTTGACCCTCAGAGACTCACCGAGGTCAAGTGACTCACCCAGTAGGGTATCACTGGGAAGTAGCAGAGCTGGAATTTGAAAAGAGATCTGGGGGCTCCAGACAACCCTCTTCTCTGGCCCTACAGCCTCACCTGACATTTCTCTCTGAATACCCTGATGTCGCTTCAAACTCGGAAGGTCTGAAACCAAAATGATGTCCTCAGAAACCCAATGGCGTTTGCCCAACTTCCTAGGAAGGGGCTCAAATATGCTATTATCATCTTGGATTCCTTCCTCTCCCCAATTAGCCACTAAGTCCAGTTAATTCTTCTTTCCCAAGTCTCTTGAATCAGTCCTCTTTTCCCCTTTCCATTCCCACAGATAGCAGTTCAGTTCTACTCCTTATCACCACCTATACTTCTACTTTATTTATTTATTTATTGGATTCAGCCATTTTATTTAATTAATTAATTTAGAATATTTTTCCATGGTTAAATGATTCATGTTCTTTCCCTTTCCCCAAACCTCACCCCCACTCCCATAGCCGACACGCAATTCCACTGGGTTTTATATGTATCATTGATCAAGACCGATTTCCATATTATTGATAATTGCACTGGGGTGATCATTTAGAGTCTCATACCCCTAGTTTATTACAAGCCTTTTAAACAGCCTCTCACTTTTAGCATCTCTCTTCTCTGATCCAGTCTGCAAAATGCAGTAAAATCTATCTAGCACAATCCTTCATCATATTAGTTCTTTCTCTCCCTTCTTGTTTCCTACAAAATAAAAAAGCAAGTCCTCAGGTCCTACACAATCTGTATGGGCATAAAGAATATTAAAGCTATAAGGAATACCAAACTTAGAGCTGGAAGAAACCTTTCGGAATATCTGGCCTAACATCATTTTTTTTAAACCTTTATCTTTTGAGTCAATATCAATTCTAAGATAGAAGAGCAGTAAAGGCTTGGGAATTGGGGATAAGTGACTTGCCCAGGGTCACAGAGCTAGGAAGAGTCTGCGGCCAAATTTGAACCCACGTTCTGCCAACTACAGGTCTGATACTCTATCCACTGTGGTACCTAGCTGCCCCTAGGCTAACATCTTCATTTTATGGATAAGGAAATAAGAGAGAATGAGAAGGTAGTAAGTAGCAGGGTCAAGATTTGAACTCTGGTACTCTAGCTCTAAATACAGTGCATTTTAAACCTTGAACCATATTGAGGGATTTCAGAGACCAACTAGTCAAATCACCTTCATTTTACAGAGGAGGAAACTTAAGAAGTTCAGTGACTTGCTTAACTGTCACATATCAGTCAACAAGGCAGCTGAGAATCATGAGGAAACTCATGTTTCCTCACTTCCAGTTCAAAGGGATTCCTAATAAATTTAGCTATAAACTAATTTTAGATGCCTCCTACCAGTCTCCTAGTGGCAGCTAGGTGGCACAGTGGATAAAAGTCCTGAGCCTGGAGTGAGGAAGACATCTTCCTGAGTTCAAATCTAGCCTTAGACATTGACTAGCTGTGTGATCCTGAGCAAGTCACTTAACCCCAGTTGCTTCAATTTCTTCATCTTGAAAATGAGCTGGAGAAGAAAATGACAAACCACTACAGTATTCTTGCTAAGCAAACCTCAAAGGGGTCATGAAGAGTAAAACACAAATAAAAAGACGACTAAACAACAACAGAATCACTCCCCTTCCTGAATCTCTCACCAAGTAAATTGGTCATTGATCCCCAAATATATCTTATACTTTTCTTCTTTCACGTCTCTCCTCTTATATTTCCCCTCTTGGAATGCACCCCCCTCTCCTTTTTTCTCTGCCTTTTTGGAAGCCTTCCTGATCCCTTCAGTGCCCAGCTTATATTCCACTCCCTCCTTCATGAAGCCCTCTTCTATCACTTTCACCTGAGTTTCTCCTCCTTTCTCTGAACTCCAGCTGAAGCATCGGCCATCCAGTCATGTACACCGGACATTCATTGTTTGGTCTATTAGTTCTCCTTTTACCAGCATGTGTCCTGACAACTGTGAGCCCAAGATTAATGCTTTTTTTTTTTGGGTGTGTGTGTGTCCCACTCAATGCACAACTGAGAAAGGGCAGGAGACTGAGCTGTAGTAGAAACCCCCTCCCCACTAGACTTAGACATGGGTTAGAATCATAACTTGGTCAATTGGTAGCTGTGTGATGCTAGATAAGTAATTTAGCCTCTCTGAATCTCAGTTCTCTTATCTACAAAGTGGACCTAATTTCAAATGTTATAATAGAATTTGCTACTAACAGCAGTTCAATGATACAGAACAATTCCGAGGGACTTATGAAAAAGAACCCTATCCACCTCTTGGAG
>NW_025357621.1:0-2195 GCF_016433145.1 Gracilinanus agilis
ATATTTTAAGTTTTTGATAGTTGTATTTCAATATACTTGGTTTCCTCTGAAATTCTATATTTCTTATTTGGTACATCTGAAACATTAATCAGAGAAAGGGTTCAGAGGCTCCACCAGACTGCCCAAAGTGCCCACATCCCAAAAGAAGTGATGAACCCCCATATCTAGACAAATCTGTTCATGAAATGAATCCTTACTATAACTATAACTAACCAGTAATCATGTTGCTTTTTCCTCCAAAAAGGAGATCACTCACTATCCCTATGACTTCTCCAACCAAAACCTTCTTTGGCTACCACTCCCCTATAAATTTTTTTCTTCCCCTATAAGGTAAGTTCCTTTAAAACGTCTAAAAAGTTCTTGAATTCTGTATAAAAATAATTGTGTGTGTTCTCATATATGTATATATGTATGTATATGTATTTGGGTACATGTATGAGTATGGCATTATCCTTATTATAACCTACTAAGCAAAATGAGACCCACTGACATATATATCCTTATTGCTCTTTGTCCTCAGCATCTCCATTAACAACACTCTCTCCATCTGATAAGAAGTCACTCCCATACTTCTTCACTTTGCCCTCAAGTTTGCTGAGTCTCTGTTTGACTTTCATTTGAGTGGCATTATATTCTGCCAGGAGCCTAGCAAACCTGGTCTGTAAATTATCCAGGGAAGACTCAAGTCTCTCCACCTTTTCTTCCATGTCCTTTGGGTCTGATCCACTCCCAGCCAGGTCCTCATCTATCAAGTTGTCCTTCATTAGAATTTGCCGTCCTTTCTCTTCTAGGGCCTTTTTGGCATCTGGATATTCAGTGAGAGACTCCATTAAGTCATCTTTGGACAAGCAGAATAGATCAGAGTAACCAATGCTCCTGATGTTGGCCGTCCTTCTGTTCCCAGATTTACTCCCTTTGATGTTTAAGATGCTGATTTCCCCAAAATAGCTTCCATCACTAAGGACCACAAATTGGGTGACACCATCATCAGCCACTACTGCCAGCTTCCCTTCCTTGATGATGTACATTTCTCTCCCAATATCCCCTTTCTTGCAGATATAATCACCAGGGCTGAACACTGCTGGCCTAAGCTTTAGGACTAGCTCCACTAGGAGGCCTGCCTCACAATCCTGGAAAATCCGTACCTTCTTCAAGGTATCCAGGTGCACGTTGATGGCAATCTCAGCCTTCAGCTTGTCTGGCAGGCTTTTAAGTACTTCCTTTTCATCAACTGTTTTCTTGTTGGTCCATAGGTAGTCAAACCATCTGATGATCCGGGTCTCCAAGTCCTTGGTCACTTTCCGAAATTGCATATACTGCTTAATGGAGTCGATCTTTGCCTGGAACTCGGCTCTGGAGGCATTCATGTTAGAGATCATGGAGCCAACATTACCCACAATGGTGGCAAAGATCAGCACTCCCACTAGGAAGTCAACCACCACAAAAAGGTACTCTTCATCTTTTACAGGGGGTGGAGTCTCCCCAATGGTGGTCAAGGTCAGGGTGGACCAGTAGAGACAATAAATATATTTCCTGGACAGACGTCCATATTCTGGGATAGAAATGTTTGGGTAAACCCAGGAATCAGTCCCAAATCCAATAACCTTAGAAATGGCAAAATAGATACATGCGTTCCAATGGATGATGATCAGAATGTATAGGACAAGATTTCCAATCCTGAACATATTGGGATAGTTGGTCCTGGTCTCTGTGCGGTCAAAGAATTCAAATAGCCTGGAAAATTTCAACAGACGGTTAAACCTGAGCTCTGGGAAGTTCGGCCCCACTTTTAAATAAGCCAGGTCAGTGGGAACCAGAGAGAGTACGTCCAACTTGAACTGAAACATCTTCATGTAGTGTTTTTTCAGTTTCTCTGCATCTTTGACCATTAAGCCTTGTTCAAGAAAACCTAGGAAGCAAAAAGATCACCGAGTCTTTCAAGAGATCATGCAGCCTGTACAAGAGCATATAAGACAAGAGATAAGCCAATGAACTATTATCAAAGCCTAGTCCTCTTTAGTGGCAAGAATGAAATCTAGAACTTTGTTTTCTTTATTAATATAGAGAATTGCTGGTTTAAAAACTTACTCCATGGATGCAAACTAGAAAGGAGGAAGGAAGGAAGGAGGGAAGAAAGGAAAGAAGGAAGGAAGGAAGGAAGGAAGGAAGGAAGGAAGGAAGAAGGAAGGAAGGAA
>NW_025357622.1:0-5336 GCF_016433145.1 Gracilinanus agilis
GGCCTTTGGTTGAGACAGCACATCATCATCAGGTCATCAGACTTGCCTTTCAGCTAGATATTTTCTATTTTTTCTATTATATTTTCTATTGCCAGGCAAAAGGGATCATGTGTTTGAACAAAACAAAAAAGATCTAGAAATGTTTGGACTATCACTCTACCATATTGGTTCTGCTTTATTGCAAAAATTATGATGCTTTTTCCCAAGGAAGAGAAAGGGAATAAGAATGTATTAAGCATTTGGTTACTCACTAGACACTGTGATAATCATTTTATCTCATATACCATCTCATTTGATCTTTCCAACAATAACCTCTGGAAGTTGATGCCATTATTACCCCCATTTTACAGACAAAAATTTACTAGCATCTGCCATGTGCCAAAATTATGCTAATCACTTTACAAATACTAGCTCATTTGGTCCTCCCAACAACAAACTTGGAGGCAGGTATGTGTTGTTATTATTATCCCCATTTTAACAGAGGCAGACAGAAGTTTAGTGACTTGCCTAGAGTCACAGAGCTAGGAAGTATCTGAGATGGATTTGAACTCAGATTTCTACTGTGACATCAAACCATCTAGTTACCTCAAGGAGAAGTAGATGAGCAATAATGACAGAGGGATCCAACAGTGGCAGTACGTTGTCAGGTAGGAGCATCCTACCTTCATGGTAGTGAAAGACTAGGGCAGCAGGTTGGGGGAGGGAGTGATGGAGATGGAGATGGCGAGGAAGTGGGGAGGGGGATTTAGAGTAAGGATAGGGAGAAGTGGAAGGAGAAAGGGAAAATGAGGCAGGGAAGGGGAAAGAGACCATGCAGGCTGAGAGGCAGAAGCAATGGAGTAACAGGAAATCTCCCATCCCCCAAACAAAAGGAGACCTTAAAACTGAGGTTGCAGAAATAAACCCAGATCTTGCTCTTTGTGAGTGTGGGGCAGGGAAAGCTACTCCCAACAGATCTGAGTTCTCCTTTAAGGAGGAACAAACTCAAGGAGGTATTCTCTTTCTGGAATGGGTCTATAGATCCATAGGAAATGTTGCCATTAGCAAAAGGTGGGTTTCTTAATTCTCAACCACCCCTATGTGGCATGGGGAGTCTAAATAATCATATAGGTCGCTGAATTAAGTAATGCCTGCCTGAAGGGAAAGGTCTTCTGTTTCTATTTTTAAATGTCTATGTGCTGAGGTATAAGTCTTTCACTGAGTATGTTACACTTATTTTACATGCCTTGCTTTGTTGTTAACTTGGTGCTTAAAGTAGGAATTGAATATCTCTTGGAGAAAGCTAGAAATAAATCAAATCCAGATGTTCCCTAGGAGACATCTGGGTGAGGGAACAAATAATCAGTTTCTACTAAGAAGCTCTTTGAAGTTTGAACCCAGTCTATGTGAGTTTACATCTATGGGTTTGAGCTATAGGTTTCATTTTGGATAATAATACTTGAGCTATGCTTTAGTAGTTGCCTATTTGAGATACATTCTAGTAGAATGGATAGAGTGCTGGGCTTGGATGCAGGAAGATCTGGGTTCAATCTTGCCTTTGACACTTATTGGCTATGCAACTATGGGAAGGTTACTTAGTTTTCTCATCTTATATAAAATAAGAAGAGATAACTAGAATATCTGTAAGGTTCCTTCTAGCTCTGAATCCTATGGTTCTTTTTTTAAAAAACTCTTAGCTTCTGTCTTTGAATAAACACTATGTAACTGTTCTAAGGTAGAAGAGAGATAAGACTAGGCAATTAGGGTTAAGTGACTTGCCCAAGGTCACACAGATAAGAAGTGCCTGAGGCCAAACTTGAACTCAGGACCTTCCACTTTCAGGCCTGGCTCTCCATCCACTGAGTTACTTACCTGCCCCTTTATGATCTTTAAAGAATAGAATCTTAGAACTGGAAGGGGGATTGTTGGTTTTTTCATGACCTCATTTGGGATTTTCTTGGGAAAGATATTGGAATGTTTCACCACTTCCTTCTCCAGCTCATTTTACAGATGAGGAAACTGAGGCAATTAAGTAACTAAGGCCAGATTTGAACTCATGAAAATGAATCTTCCTGATTCCAGGTCACTGTACTCATTATGCCACCTACTTGTCCTCCTTCTAAGCTTTACCCCTTGTTTTATAAATGAAGACACCAAAGCCCATAGATGAAAGAAACTGCTAAAGGTATAGTAGAAGAGGAAATCAGAGAGTTAGGGTTTTTGAGGTCCCCTGTTTGACTCTAGAGAAAATACAACAAGGAAGTTAGGAAAAGATACATTCTTGAGTTCAAGGAAGCATTCATTTGTTGCTGACTTTTTATTCCACATCAAGCCTGTCTGTCCTTCTCTGCTTACAGAGGATGGATTTACACTCCTGACCAAAGCAAATAATGGAAGGCATTTTTATTATTTTCTTAGATGGATCATTAAATGAATTAATTGGCTTTCCCTCCCGAGGTTTCTTCTGCAAAAGATGAAAACGTAAGCAAAATCACATCGAGATGATAGAAAAGTTCTCCTGCAGCAACTTAACAGAGAAAGGCAGTGTGTGCCTCGGGCATGAAGGTTCTTTCTACTGAAGCGTTTCATCTTGACTTTGCAATCAGTTGCCTATTTCTGTCTGCTAATGACTGTCATGTCAGCGGCTGCATTTCATTAGAGAGACTCCTTCTGTTTTGGTGTCTGTGAATGAGGAGAAGATGACTCCTTGGACATATCTCATCAGCCCAGGAGGCAGAAATCAGAATGGGAAAATGATAATCATATTTCTTAATCCAAAATGTACAGGCTTCACTAAGCATGGCTCAGCCTCATATGTGCTCCAGCAAGTTCAGAGTATCTTTCTTTTTGGGGTCTTCAAAACAAAAGGCACTGCTGTTCTAAATAGATTGCTGGTCATTCACCTTCTGTCTGAGGTATCAGTGCCTGCAATTCCTGGGACAGTTTTCTAAAATAACCTTAAGACATTAAAGAGATTGGCTGTTTTGAAACCCAAGAATATAATCACTATCTTACTGAGTATCTGAAAGCCAAGGGTTAGATCTGTCCTTTTCTCTGAACTGCATTCCTTGTTTCAGACCAGGATAACTCACTTTAATGTGAGTTCACTCAATGTGGCTCACTTGCTTGTATTTGTAGGCCCTATCCCATATTCTAGAATCGACTCTTATCCAAGTAAAAGGTCCCCTGAGTTTCAGGCACTCCCTATTATGAATACCCTTAGGATGTAGCCATATCTTGGTTTCTTGTAGCCAAAAGTATAAAATACTGGAACCCATTCTACATGGGCTAATGTTATACATCAATAGCTAAAATATTCTTAGGAAGAGTACCAGCAAACAAAAATGAAAAGGAAGAGGAAAAAATCCCATGTGTGCAACAATATTTGTAGCAGTACTGTTTATAGAAAAGAACTGAAAATTAAAGTAGTTTTCCCTCAATTGGGAAGTGACTGGATAAGTTATTATTATTATTTATTTTGTTATTTATTAAATAAATTATTATTTTTAAACCCTTATCTTCTGTGTAAGAATCAACACTAATTATAAATTCTAAGGTAGTAAGGGCTAGGCAGTTGGGATTAAGGGACTTGCCCAGGGTCACACAGCTAGGAAGTGTCTGAGGCCAGATTCGAGTCTAGGTCCTCCCAATACCAGGTCTGGCTCTCTATCCTCTGTGTTACCTCACTCCTCTGACTGCATAAATGTTTCAGCTGAATGGTACTGAATGTAATTGAGTGTTATTGCATTGCAAGAAATGGATAAAGGGACAGATTTAGAGAAACATAAGAAGACTTGTCTGAATGGATCTGGAATGAAATGAGCAGGACTAGGAGTACAATTCACATAATGATTATACCTTTATGAGGAAAAGCAACTTTAAAAGCCTCAATAATTATGAACAAAGCATTGACCAAACAGAGGACCAATGATTCAATGTGTCTCACCACCTTTTAGAGATGTAATGGTCTAGAAATATATAAGGAGACTGATTTTCTTTGGAAATGGCTGATAGATGGCTTTATTTTGCTTGACTGTTATAAGAGAGGGTTTTTCTCTTCTCTGAGAGAAGAGATGAGATTGGGGGAAGGGAAGAAGATAGTGATGTTGCTGAAAAAAAGGGAAGAGAAAAGAATTATAAATGTTAAGGAAGCATTTTTTAATACCCTGAAGTAAACAGAAGGGAGATCAGAGGGGAAAAGATAATGGGACAGCTTTGGAAAAAGATTGCTGAATTTATTATATACTTAAAAATCCCCAAGCTGTACGTAAACTTAGCAGTGAGACACAAAAGGGGGAAATCCTATGTTCTCCAGGCTGCTCATGACTTTGGATTTCAGGCTTGGATATTTGTGGTCTCTTTAGAGCTTGCAAGCACCACATGTCATCTGCTCCTGTTTTAAGACTTGTTCTGCTGGATTAAGTGATGTCTCTCCTACTCTCCAGGCTGCTGAAACAGTGTTAAGCTCCTTTACCTAACAGCAGCCTTAAGCCTAGGTCTGCAGAATTTCCCAGGTCTGTTCCTTTGTCCAGTCCCTGAAGCAATATAATACTCTATCAGTGAAAAGCAATTCCTTTTAATCCTTATATTTATGTTGGCCCTCTATAGGTTTTGAAGGGTTTTTCCCTCCTGGATTATAGAGGGTAGATTGGGGCAAGCCCCTGCCAGATTTCCACTCTCTCAAGCTACAGAAGGCAATAAGAAACAAGGCAATGAACTCTTCACACAGCATAGGATCCCCCCATGAGCCTTCTGCACCGAGGATTGCCCATTCCATCAGCTCTCCTCATTAGTGTCAGAGCCTCCCTGTCTCTGGTTGTCTGCCATCAATTGTACTGAGATGCTTTAAGATACTCATCTTAGCTTCTGGCATTTCTGTGCCATTTTCTTTAAGTAGCTGCTCTAACTGGTTTCTCTGAGCCTTCTCTTGGTTTCCTATGTCTTCTCTCTGACTCCCCTGCCTGAATCTGAGGCTGTCTCATAGGGAGGAATCCACTTCTATCAGTTAGCCAAAAACACTTAATAAGCACTTGCTATATTCCAGTCACTGTGCTAAGTGCTGGGGATACAAGGAAGAGAAAACCACTAAACCAACAAAAATTGTCCTTATTCTCAAGGACCTCACAATCTAATGGAGGAGAAAATATGTGAACAATATCTAAACAAGATATGTTCAAGATAAATGGACGATAATCTAAGAGCATCAAGGAAGGCTTCTTGCAGAAGGTAAGCTTCTGAGATTTGAAGGAAGCCAAAGAAGCCAAGAGATTGAGATAAGAAGAGAGAGAATTCCAGACTTGGAATTCCAGAGCACAGCCAGCAAGAATCAAAGGGCTTTGAAGGCCAAACAGAAGATA